>NW_024608411.1:7500-61436 GCF_018296145.1 Oncorhynchus tshawytscha | reverse complement strand
CTGTCTCTTCTCAGGGCTCAGTATAATACAGGGCATTGTAAGCATTGTGACAAAACACTGAGAAATTGAGCTGAGATGATTAATACAGATACAGGCCGAAAGCATCCTGCTGGAATCTCTTCGTCTTCTGTCGTGTTGCGTTGGCACCATCTCTACAAACCCACAGTGAAGATGGCAAATTCATGGCTGTTCAGCTCTGTACACAGAATACATTTCCCAATGACCCAATCAACTTGGAAGGCATCTGATATTCGACATTCTGAAGGGCTTCTGTGGACACATTTGTTGTTCATGAAACAAACATACAGTTTAGCATTTTAGCCACATCATTGTTCTGAGAACAGACATGGAACAGAGATGGAGGAGACACGGAGGAGACACGGAGGAGACACGGAGGAGACACGGAGGAGACACGGAGGAGACACGGAGGAGACACGGAGGAGACACGGAGGAGACACGGAGGAGACACGGAGGAGACATGGAGGAGACATGGAGGAGACTCAGATGAGACACGGAGGAGACACGGAGGAGACACGGAGGAGACACGGAGGACACACGGAGGAGACACACGGAGGAGACATGGAGGAGACATGGAGGGGACACGAGGAGACACGGAGACATGGAGGAGACATGGAGGAGACATGGAGGAGAGGAGACACGGAGGAGACATGGAGGAGACATGGAGGAGACACGGAGGAGACACGGAGGAGACATGGAGGAGACATGGAGGAGACATGGAGGAGACACAGAGGAGACATGGAGGAGACTCAGAGGAGACACACGGAGGAGACACGGAGGAGACACGGAGGAGACACGGAGGAGACATGGAGGAGACATGGAGGAGACACAGATGAGACATGGAGAGACTCAGAGGAGACACGGAGGAGAAACGGAGGAGACATGGAGGAGACATGGAGGAGACATGGAGGAGACATGGAGAGACTGGAGGAGACATGGAGGAGACATGGAGGAGACACAGAGGAGACACAGAGGAGACATGGAGGAAACTCAGAAGAGACATGGAGGAGACTCAGAGGAGACACGGAGGAGACATGGAGGAGACTCAGAGGAGACACGGAGGAGACACGGAGGAGACACGGAGGAGACACGGAGGAGACATGGAGGAGACATGGAGGAGACATGGAGGAGACATGGGGGAGACACAGAGGAGACACGGAGGAGACACGGAGGAGACATGGAGGAGACACAGAGGAGACACCGAGGAGACTCAGAAGAGACATGGAGGAGACATGGAGGAGACACAGAGGAGACATGGAGGAGACTCAGAGGAGACTCGGAGGAGACATGGAGGAGACATGGAGGAGACTCAGAGGAGACTCGGATGAGACTCAGAAGAGACATGGAGGAGACATGGAGGAGACACAGAGGAGACACAGAGGAGACATGGAGGAAACTCAGAAGAGACATGGAGGAGACATGGAGGAGACACAGAGGAGACACGGAGAGGAGACATGGAGGAGACACAGGAGACACAGAGAGACATGGAGGAGACACGGAGGAGACATGGAGGAGACACGGAGGAGACACGGAGGAGACACGGAGGAGACACGGAGGAGACATGGAGGAGACACGGAGGAGACATGGAGGAGACATGGGAGACACGGAGGAGACACGGAGGAGACACGGAGGAGACATGGAGGAGACACGGAGGAGACACGGAGGAGACACGGAGGAGACATGGAGAGACACGGAGGAGACATGGAGGAGACAGAGGAGACACAGGAGGAGACAGACGGAGGAGACATGGAGGAGACATGGAGGAGACTCAGAGGAGACACGGAGGAGACATGGAGGAGACACGGGAGACACGGAGGAGACATGGAGGAGACACGGAGGAGACACAGAGGAGACATGGAGGAGACACGGAGGGAGACAGGAGGAGACATGGAGGAGACATGGAGGAGACACATGGAGGAGACATGGAGGAGACATGGAGAGACATGGAGGAGACAGAGACAGAGTATAGAGGAGCAGACATGGAGGAGACATGGAGGAAACAGACATGGAGGAGAAGAGTATAGATGGAGAGACATGGAGGAGACAGAGACATATAGAGGAGCAGACATGGAGGAGACAGAGTATAGATGGAGCAGACATGGAGGAGACACAGGAGGATGAGACATGGAGGAGACATGGAGGAGACAGAGGAGAGATGGAGGACACGGAGACATGGAGAGACATGGAGGAGACATGGAGGAGACATGGAGGAGACAGAGTATGATGGAGCAGACATGGAGGATATGCAGGGACATGGAGGATTGCTGTTATAGATGGAGCAGACCTGGAGGAGACATTAGATACTTAATATGTAAAATATATGTGAATATAATCTAATTGTTCATCTAGATACTGTATGTAAAATATAGTGAATATAACTATTGACACCAACCTGTCCTTGAATGAGGCCACACCAGTATGTTGTACACCACATTTTCATGTTGACGCCAATGAATTTGGTCAATATTTAGCAAACCAAACATGTTTGGAGTTTTAACAATCCATTTGTAAATACTGATCTGACCTTGCTTTTGTAATCAGGAATACGTTGTAGAAACTCATTACAATCAATTCCCTTCTGACAGTACTCAAACATCACAGTCAGGTAGAGTGTTAAATGAACGGGACAGATCGCTGTTTCAGGTGCAGCCGCCACTGAGCCTAATGAGACTTTATTTTAAATGACTCAGTAAACTCGTCAAGCTCGTGAATTAATGTAATGAATGCACTTCGCTATTCATTTATTGATTTATTCTGAAGTGTCCCTGTTGGCGATGAAAGTATGAACATACCCGTGGTGTTAAAACAGTGGTTGGTCTTCAATTGCTGTAACGATGTGCGCTGGGAGTCAGGAAGCAAAGTTCAGGGAGTGAATCATTTAATAAATGAACGAAACATAACACATAAACAAGAAACACGAACAACGCACAGACAGGAAACTGATACAGAAACAATAACGGCTGGGGAAGGAACCAATGGGAGGGACATAAATAGGGAAGGAACCAATGGGAGAGACATATAAAGGGAAGGAACCAAAGGGAGGGACATATAAAGGGAAGGAACCAATGGGAGGGACATATAAAGGGAAGGAACCAATGGGAGGGACATAAATAGGGAAGGAACCAAAGGGAGGGGACATATATAAAGGGAAGGAACCAATGGGAGGGACATATATAGGGAAGGAACCAATGGGAGGGACATATAAAGGGAAGGAACCAATGGGAGGGACATATAAAGGGAAGGAACCAATGGGAGGGACATATAAAGGGAATAGGGAAGGAACCAAAGGGAGGGACATATATAGGGAAGGAACCAATGGGAGAGACATATAAAGGGAAGGAACCAATGGGAGGGACATATAAAGGGAAGGAACCAATGGGAGGGAAGACATATAAAGGGAAGGAACCAATGGGAGGGACATATATAGGGAAGGATCCAAAGGGAGGGACATATATAGGGAAGGAACCAATGGGAGGGACATATATAGGGAAGGAACCAATGGGAGGGACATATAAAGGGAAGGAACCAATGGGAGGGACATATATAGGGAAGGAACCAAAGGGAGGGACATATATAGGGAAGGAACATATGGGAGGGACATATAAAGGGAAGGAACCAAAGGGAGGGACATATATAGGGAAGGAACCAAAGGGAGAAGACATATATAGGGAAGGAACCAAAGGGAGTGACATATATAGGGAAGGAACCAAAGGGAGGGACATATATAGGGAAGGAACCAAGGAACCAAAGGGAGGGACATATACATAGGGAAGGAACCAAAGGGAGGGACATATATAGGGAAGGAACCAAAGGAGGGACATATATAGGGAAGGAACCAAAGGGAGGGACATATATAGGGAAGGAACCAAAGGGAGGGACATATATAGGGAAGGAACCAAAGGGAGGGACATATATAGGGAAGGAACCAAAGGGAGGGACATATATAGGGAAGGAACCAAAGGGAGGGACATAAATAGGGAAGGAACCAAAGGGAGGGACATATATAGGGAAGGAACCAAAGGGAGGGACATATATAGGGAAGGAACCAAAGGGAGTGACATATATAGCTTCTACACCTGCATTGCTTGCTGTTTGGGGTTTTAGGCTGGGTTTCTGTACAGCACTTTGAGATATCAGCTGATGTACGAAGGACTATATAAATACATTTGATTTGATTTGATTTTGATTTGATATAGGGAAGGAACTAAAGGGAGGGACATATATAGGGAAGGAACCAAAGGGAGTGACATATATAGGGAAGGAACCAAAGGGAGGGACATATATGGGGAAGGAACCAAAGGGAGGGACATATATAGGGAAGGAACCAAAGGGAGTGACATATATAGGGAAGGAACCAAAGGGAGGGACATATATAGGGAAGGAACCAAAGGGAGGGAAATATATAGGGAAGGAACCAAAGGGAGGGACATATATAGGGAAGGTAATCAGGCAGGTGATGGAGTCCAGGTGAGTCTGATGACGCGCTGGTGCGCGTAACGATGGTGACAGGTGTGCACCATAACGAGCAGCCTGGTGACCTAGAGCGCCGGAGAGGGAGTATATGTGACATACTTCTATTGGAGGTATTGTATAGAATCTTTACTATATGTATTACATTCCTTAAATCCCTTAACCACATTTCAAAAGTAGGTAGAGTCTCCAATTTCCAAAATGGCAATATGAGCCTTTTGGCTAATATAGTACAAAGAGAGACAGCCTTCCCTTCCTGGTTATTCCCATCAACTGTACCAAACAGAGCGATCAATGAGTCTGGGGTTATAACTCTATCAAAGGCTTTAGATAAGTCATCAAAAATGAGAGCCCAGTAAGCATGTAACTTAGGACATGTCCAGAATAAGTGGGTCAACGTCCCCTCATCCTGCTTGCACCTCTCACACAGTGGTGAGGTGTCCGGGAATATTTTATGCAGTTTAAACTTTGAGTGGTGTAACCTGTGTATCACCTTAAACTGTACAAGGTTGTGTCTGGCATTCACTGAACTGTGGTTTATATTCCTGAGAGCTTCTACCCAGTCCTCATCTTAGAGCTTCTACCCAGTCCTCATCTAATAGCTTCTAGCCAGTCCTCATCTAAGAGCTTCTACCCAGTCCTCATCTAATAGCTTCTACCCAGTCCTCATCTAAGAGCTTCTACCCAGTCCTCATCTGAGAGCTTCTCTTCATCTGAGAGCTTCTACCCAGTCCATCATCTAATCCTCATCTGAGCTTCTACCCAGTCCTCATCTGAGAGCTTCTACCCAGTCCTCATCTGAGAGCTTCTACCCAGTCCTCATCTGAGAGCTTCTACCCAGTCCTCATCTGAGAGCTTCTACCCAGTCCTCATCTGAGAGCTTCTACCCAGTCTTCATCTGAGAGTTTCTAACCAGTCCTCATCTGAGAGGTTCTACCCAGTCCTCATCTGAGAGCTTCTATCCAGTCCTCATCTTAGAGCTTCTACCCAGTCCTCATCTGAGATTTCTGAACCAAGTTCTTGTTCCCAAGCCTTTGTAATATGTGTGTGGATACCTCTATGTGGGCCTGAAGCACATCATACAGTCTAGAGACCGACCCTTTTGAATGGGGTTTGGCAAGGATCAGACTATCTAATGTATGATTCTTTGGCTTTAATGCCACACTGTGGGATATGTGTCCTTAAGAAATTCCAGATTTGGAAGTATCTGACAAAATATGTTGCTGGCATGTTAAACTTATCCTGTAACTGTTGAAATGACGCTACATTACCATCAACGTGTAAGTTATTGATTGTTTCGAGCCCCATCTCCTTCTACTGTGAAAACAACATATCATCCAATGCAGGGTGGAAAGCATGATTCAGGAAAATTGGGCTGTCAATGTATACAGTGGGTATGTTAAGAAAATACCTCATCTGTTTCCAGATGCTAAGAGTGTGACAAACGACCGGATTAGAGTCATAAGAGGTTTTTTTCCACATATGATGGACTATTAACAAGTGCAGGGAGTGAGGAACGTAGACAGGAGGCCTGCTATGTCAAAAGCCTTGAAGGCTTATCATTCAGACGGATCCCAGGTAAACGTTCCCTCCAGAAAGACACAATGTTCAGATTGGCAGCACAATAATACCGTTTTAAAGCAAGGAAGGCCAAAACTCCCCTCTAACTTGTACTTGCATAAATGATTCTTTGAAATTCTAGCTGCCTTGTTATCCCATAAAAATTAAATTACTATCGAATCCAGTTTCTTAAAGTAGCTTTGTGGTATGAAACTGGGTAGACATTGGAAGAGGTAAAGAAACCTGGGTGGGACAACCATTTGAATAGTGTTTATAACCAACCAAGGAAATAGGCAGAGTGTTCCAAAAATCTATATTTTGTTTAAGCTGATCAATTTCATGTCCCAATTCGTTTTCAGTAGCTGATCAAATGTTCTGGTCACTCCAATGCCAAGCCTTGTGAACTCAGTTCTAAACAGGGGTAGATTGCAGAAAGTGCATATCCACAGGCCGTGATTTCGGCATCAATTCACTTTTTTTGTGCCAGTTTATCTTATAGCCAGAAAAGGAGCCACATGTATTTATCAAGTTAAGTAAAGGGGGAATAGAAGTCTTAGGCTTGGATAAAATCAAAAGAACATCGTCTGCATAGATGGAGATTTTGTACTGTGTGTCTTTTTATCTTAACGGGAGCAATATCATCACGTACACGAATGAGAGTAGTGGGGGGGTTCCATGGCTATAGCGAAGAGAGCAGGCGAAATAGGGCACCCCTGTCGACAGCCTTTGAACAGTCGGAATGGCTGGGATATCTCCTGATTGGTTACCACGGACGCCATTGGGTGTGCATAAATAATTCTTATCCAAATAATACATTCCTTTCAAAACCCGGAAATCCTCCAGAACAGACATCATATACTTACTTCTACTCAATCTGATCAAACGTCTTCTCTGCATCGAGAGCTATTACCACTGCCTCAACATTATGATTGTGATACATTATGTTGAAAAGGCGTCTCAGATTGTAGTATATATGTCGGCCTGGGATAAAACCTGTCTGTTCAGGGTGTATGACGTCAGACATAAACTCAGCAAAAAAGAAAACTCACTGTGATATTTTCAGCAAACTTAACATGTAAATATTTGTATGAACATAAGATTCAACAACTGAGACATAAACTGAACAAGTTCCACAGACATGTGAATAACAGAAATTGAATAATGTGTCCCTGAACAAACGGAGGGGGTCAAAATCAAAAGTAACAGTCAATATCTGGTGTGGCCACCAGCTGCATTAAGGGCTGCAGTGCATCTCCTCCTCATGGACTGCACCAGATTTGCCAGTTATTGCTGTGAGATGTTACCCCACACTTCCACCAAGGCACCTGCAAGTTCCCAGACATTTCTGGGGGGAATGGCCCTAGCCCTCACCCTCCGATCCAACAGGTCCCAGACGTGCTCAATGGGATTGAGATTCGGGCTCTTCGCTGGCCATGGCAGAACACTGACATTCGTGTCTTGCAAGGAAATCACGCACAGAATGAATAGTATGGCTGTATGGCATTGTCATACTGGAAGGTCATGTCAGGATGAGCCTGCAGGAAGGGTACCATATGAGGGAGGAGGATGTCTTCCCTGTAACGCACAGCGTTGAGATTGCCTGCAATGACTAAAAGCTTAGTCCGATGACGGACCCTCCATCTCCAAATCAATCCCGCTCCAGAGTATAGGCCTCGGTGTAACGCTCGTTCCTTCGACAATAAACACGAATCCGACCATTACCCCTGGTGTGACAAAACCGCGACTCGTCAGTGAAGAGCACTTTTTGCCAGTCCTGTCTGGTCCAGCGACGTTGGGTTTGTGCCCATAGGCGACGTTGTTGCCGGTGATGTCTTGTGAGGACCTACCTTACAACAGGCCTACAAGCCCTCAGTCCAGCCTCTCTCAGCCTATTGCGGACAGTCTGAGCACTGATGGAGGGCTTGTGCGTTCCTGGTGTAACTCGGGCAGTTGGTGTTGCCATCAGGTGTGATGTTCGGATGTACCGATCCTGTGCAGGTGTTGTTACACGTGGTCTGCCACTGTGAGGACGATCACCTGTCCGTCCTGTCTCCCTGTAGCGCTGTCTTAGACGTCTCACAGTACGGACATTGCAATTTATTGCCCTGGATCTGCAGGGTGGATCTGCAGTCCTCATGCCTCCTTGCAGCATGCCTTCACGCAGATGGACAGGGACCCTGGGCATCTTTCTTTTGGTGTTTTTCAGAGTCAGTAGAAGGTCTCTTTAGTGTCCTAAGTTTTCATTACTGTGACCTTAATTGCCTACCGTCTGTAAGCTGTTAGTGTCTTAACGACCGTTCCACAGGTGCATGATCATTAATTGTTTATGGTTCATTGAACAAGCAGGGAAACAGTGTTTAAACCCCTTTACAATGAAGATCTGTGAAGTTATTTGGATTTTTTTAAACAAAATATCTTTGAATGACAGGGTCCTGAAAAAGGGACGTTTCTTTTTTTTGCTGAGTTTATATTCTTTCTATCGGTTTGCCAATATCTTTGTCAACACTTTATTTTCTACACGGAGCTATGGCCCGGGGCGATAACACAACATCTCCATGGAATCTCTATCTTTTTTTCAGGATCAGTGCTATAGTACTGTAGCCTGATAGATTGTTTGTGATAGTTTGGCATTTTCTTTGGAATGTTTAAACAGTGGAGCTAGACTGGCACAGTACTTCTTATAGAATTCTATTACATATCCATTGGGGACAGAGGCCTTGCTGTTTGTAAATTGTGCGATCGCTGCAGTAATCTCCTCTAAAGTTATCCCGGCATCGAGTGCAGCCGCTACCCCCTTGTCTCGTTTAGGAAGTTCACATTCAGTGAGAAAGCGTTTCGTAGTTTGTGGATCAGTAGCATCGCATTTCAATTGATTTACAGTAGATTGATATAGAGTAGATTGATATAGAGTAGATTGATATACTGTAGAGTGAGATACTGTAGAGTGAGATACTGTAGATTGATATACAGTAGATTGATATACTGTAGAGTGAGATACTGTAGGTTGACATACAGTAGGTTGATATACAGTAGATTGTGATACAGTAGAGTGAAATACAGTAGAGTGAGATACAGTAGATTTATATAGAGTAGATTGATATACAGTAGATTGAGATACGGTAGAGTGAGATATGGTAGAGTAATATACAGTAGAGTGAGAGTCTATTTATATACAATGGATTGGTATACAGTAGAGTGAGATACAGTAGATTGCTATACAGTAGAGTGAGATACAGTAGATTGCTATACAGTAGAGGAATATACAGTAGATTGGTATACAGTAGAGTGAGATACAGTAGATTGCTATACAGTAGAGTGAGATACAGTAGATTGGTATACAGTAGAGTGAGATACAGTAGATTGGTATACAGTAGAGTGAGATACAGTAGATTGGTATACAGTAGAGTGAGATACAGTAGATTGGTATACAGTAGAGTGAGATACAGTAGATTGGTATACAGTAGAGTGAGATACAGTAGATTGGTATACAGTAGAGTGAGATACAGTAGATTGGTATACAGTAGAGGGATATACAGTAGATTGGTATACAGTAGAGTGATATACAGTAGATTGGTATACAGTAGAGTGATATACAGTAGATTGGTATACAGTAGAGGGATATACAGTAGATATACAGTAGAGGATATACAGTAGATTGGTATACAGTAGAGGGATATACAGTAGATTGGTATACAGTAGAGTGAGATACAGTAGATTGGTATACAGTAGAGTGAGATACAGTAGATTGGTATACAGTAGAGTGAGATACAGTAGATTGGTATACAGTAGAGGGATATACAGTAGATTGGTATACAGTAGAGTGAGATACAGTAGATTGGTATACAGTAGAGTGAGATACAGTAGATTGGTATACAGTAGAGGGATATACAGTAGATTGGTATACAGTAGAGGGATATACAGTAGATTGGTATACAGTAGAGGGATATACAGTAGATTGGTATACAGTAGAGGGATATACAGTAGATTGGTATACAGTAGAGTGAGATACTGTAGATTGGTATACAGTAGAGTGAGATACAGTAGATTGGTATACAGTAGAGTGAGATACAGTAGATTGGTATACAGTAGAGTGAGATACAGTAGATTGGTATACAGTAGAGTGAGATACTGTAGATTGGTATACAGTAGAGTGAGATACAGTAGATTGGTATACAGTAGAGTGAGATACAGTAGATTGGTATACAGTAGAGTGAGATACAGTAGATTGGTATACAGTAGAGTGAGATACAGTAGATTGGTATACAGTAGAGTGAGATACAGTAGATTGGTATACAGTAGAGGGATATACAGTAGATTGGTATACAGTAGAGTGAGATACAGTTGATTGGTATACAGTAGAGTGAGATACTGTAGAGTGAGACACTGTAGAGTGAGATACTGTAGAGTGAGACACTGTAGAGTGAGACACTGTAGAGTGAGACACTGTAGAGTGAGATACTGTAGAGTGAGATACTGTAGAGTGAGACACTGTAGAGTGAGATACTGTAGCTCTGAGTAAAATTGTGCCAAGCTTTCATTAATATCCTACGGATCTTTTACTATTTTACCATTCTGGTCTTTTATTTTATGAATATCTCTAGATGCCTGTACATGCCTTAGCTGTCTCGCTAATCATTTATGTGGTTTTATCACTGGTGTAGAGAGGAGTAGGCAGGAGGCAGTACTTAACTACTGAATTTATTTAAGCACCATAGATCACTCACGCAAGATGGCGCCGACAGAGATGGTCGCCTCTCTTCGAGTCCGAAGGAAACTATATAGTATCTTTTTTTTGATGTATAATTTCTTACATTGTTAGCCCAGAAAACCTTAAGTGTTATTATCACATACAGCCTGGAATAATTATCTGATATAAGAACAACGTAAATTTACCAACATTACGACCAGGAATACGACTTTCCCGAAGCGGATCCTTAATCCGGGCCACCACCCAGGACATTGGATCTAATCCCAGAGGCCGACCCAAAACAACGTCGCTGCAGAAGGGGTAGACGGAGCGGTCTCCTGGTCAGACTTCAAAACAAAGATTAAACAAGACTTGACTCTCACGTTAGTGGGTGAGTGGGACTAAAACATGATAGGCTAAACAATGCTAGATAAGCAATAACATCTCACACATCATTATAAATCCCAATTTCTAATCTTCTGATCGAAAAGACATCAGTAGAAAATCCAAACACATTCCTTGCCTGTATTTGGGCCACTTGGGCCTGCTGTATTTGGGCCTGCTGACACAGCCGTTCTGTATCCTCAGCTAGGGAGCAGGCTTGACAAGAACAGTTCGGGCCTCTTTTTGGGTTGTCAAACGTAAGTGTTGATCCCTCGACGTTCACCTTAAACCGGGCTGGGAAGAGGAATCCATATCGGATGTTGGCCGCCCTGCATTTGTTGCATACCTCATTATACTCTTTCCATTGGTTCCTCACCTCCAAGGTAAGATCTGGGTAGAAAGACACCCTGGCTCCGTTGTAGTTAAGGGGGAACTTTTAACTAGTCAGCTTGAGGATGAGATCCCTGGTCTGGGGACAGTGCAGCCGTGCGATGAATGGCCTTGGTGGCGCGGCCTTGGCCGGCTTCGTTGCCTGAGATCTGTGTGCGCATTCGATCAGGATGGGTGTTTTGAAGTGTTCATTCCCCAGCAGTGCCGGTATCAGCTCCGAGACAGATTCAGTTGGTATCCCTTTCTCAGTGTCCTCCTGGATCCCAGTTATTCTGATGTTCGGGGCGTCTTGAATGTATTTATAGTATTTTGAGTATTTCCAGTCGGGCTTTCAGTGTTTTTGTTGTAATGTTTGAGCTTTGTGTACTGTTCCTCAATGACCTGTAGCCTGACCTCGTGATCAACTGTCGTCTGCTCGACCTCATGCTCCCTGCCCTTGGTTGCCTTCACAGTTTCAGACAAATCGACCTCATGCTCCCTGCCCTTGGTTGCCTTCACAGTTTCAGACAAATCGACCTCATGCTCCCTGCCTTTGGTTGCCTTCACAGTTTCAGACAAAGTCCCAATGCTCTTTGAGATATCAGCCAACCTTGTGTCCACCTTTTAGCTTAGTGAGTTTAGGTCACTTGGAGTAGGTTCTGTGGGCAGCTCTTGGCAGCTCTCATCTTCAGCTAACTCCTCGATGTTGACAATGGTTCATTTTCTGTCTTATCCAAATGATCTTGTTTAGTGCCCCTTTATATGATGCCTTTTACTTTTGTCATATTACCATCAAAATTGAGTGGAGCTCAAACAAAACACATCTATTCCATAGCACGCTCTCTAGTGCTCCTGATAGGTCCTAGTCAGAGTGCTGTTCTGTGTATAACACCTCCTAGTCAGAGTGCTGTTCTGTGTATAAAACCTCCTAGTCAGAGTACTGTTCTGTGTAGTGTTTAATAGCTCCTAGTCAGAGTACTGTTCTGTATAACAGCTCCTAGTCAGAGTGCTGTTCTGTTCTGTGTATAAAACCTCCTAGTCAGAGTGCTGTTCTGTTCTGTGTATAAAACCTCCTAGTCAGAGTGCTGTTCTGTGTATAACACCTCCTAGTCAGAGTGCTGTTCTGTGTATAACAGCTCCTAGTCAGAGTGCTGTTCTGTGTATAACAGCTCCTAGTCAGAGTGCTGTTCTGTGTATAACACCATCCTAGTCAGAGTACTGTTCTGTATAATAGCTCCTAGTCAGAGTGCTGTTCTGTGTATAACAGCTCCTAGTCAGAGTGCTGTTCTGTGTATAAAACCATCCTAGTCAGAGTACTGTTCTGTTCTGTTCTGTGTATAATAGCTCCTAGTCAGAGTGCTGTTCTGTGTTGTGTATAAAACCTCCTAGTCAGAGTGCTGTTCTGTGTATAACACCTCCTAGTCAGAGTGCTGTTCTGTGTATAACAGCTCCTAGTCAGAGTGCTGTTCTGTGTATAACAGCTCCTAGTCAGAGTGCTGTTCTGTTCTGTTCTGTTCTGTAATAGCTCCTAGTCAGAGTGCTGTTCTGTGTGTAACAGCTCCTAGTCAGAGTGCTGTTCTGTGTGTAACAGCTCCTAGTCAGAGTGCTGTTCTGTGTATAAAACCTCCTAGTCAGAGTGCTGTTCTGTGTATAACACCTCCTAGTCAGAGTGCTGTTCTGTGTATAACACCTCCTAGTCAGAGTGCTGTTCTGTGTATAAAACCTCCTAGTCAGAGTGCTGTTCTGTGTATAACACCTCCTAGTCAGAGTGCTGTTCTGTGTATAACACCTCCTAGTCAGAGTGCTGTTCTGTGTATAACACCTCCTAGTCAGAGTGCTGTTCTGTTCTGTGTATAAAAGCTCCTAGTCAGAGTGCTGTTCTGTGTATAAAAGCTCCTAGTCAGAGTGCTGTTCTGTGTATAACAGTTCCTAGTCAGAGTGCTGTTCTGTGTATAACACCTCCTAGTCAGAGTGCTGTTCTGTGTATAACACCTCCTAGTCAGAGTGCTGTTCTGTGTATAACACCTCCTAGTCAGAGTGCTGTTCTGTGTATAACAGCTCCTAGTCAGAGTGCTGTTCTGTGTATAATAGTTCCTAGTCAGAGTACTGTTCTGTGTGTAACAGCTCCTAGTCAGAGTGCTGTTCTGTGTATAATAGTTCCTAGTCAGAGTGCTGTTCTGTGTATAATAGTTCCTAGTCAGAGTGCTGTTCTGTGTATAACAGCTCCTAGTCAGAGTGCTGTTCTGTGTGTAACAGCTCCTAGTCAGAGTGCTGTTCTGTGTGTAACACCTCCTAGTCAGAGTACTGTTCTGTGTGTAACAGCTCCTAGTCAGAGTGCTGTTCTGTGTGTAACAGCTCCTAGTCAGAGTGCTGTTCTGTGTGTAACAGCTCCTAGTCAGAGTACTGTTCTGTGTGTAACAGCTCCTAGTCAGAGTGCTGTTCTGTGTGTAACAGCTCCTAGTCAGAGTGCTGTTCTGTGTGTAACACCTCCTAGTCAGAGTACTGTTCTGTGTGTAACAGCTCCTAGTCAGAGTGCTGTTCTGTGTGTAACACCTCCTAGTCAGAGTGCTGTTCTGTGTATAACACCTCCTAGTCAGAGTGCTGTTCTGTGTTGTGTATAATAGCTCCTAGTCAGAGTGCTGTTCTGTGTATAAAACCTCCTAGTCAGAGTACTGTTCTGTGTGTAATAGCTCCTAGTCAGAGTACTGTTCTGTGTATAACACCTCCTAGTCAGAGTGCTGTTCTGTGTAACAGCTCCAAGTCAGAGTGCTGTTCTGTGTATAAAACCTCTAGTCAGAGTGCTGTTCTGTATAACAGCTCCTAGTCAGAGTACTGTTCTGTGTGTAACAGCTCCTAGTCAGAGTGCTGTTCTGTGTATAACAGCTCCTAGTCAGTGTGCTGTTCTGTATAACAGCTCCTAGTCAGAGTACTGTTCTGTGTGTAATACCTCCTAGTCAGAGTGCTGTTCTGTATAATAGCTCCTAGTCAGAGTGCTGTTCTGTGTTGTGTATAACTGCTCCTAGTCAGAGTGCTGTTCTGTGTATAACAGCTCCTAGTCAGAGTGCTGTTCTGTGTATTTTATTTTATTTTTTATTTCACCTTTATTTAACCAGGTAGGCAAGTTGAGAACAAGTTCTCATTTACAATTGCGACCTGGCCAAGATAAAGCAAAGCAGTTCGACACATACAACGACACAGAGTTACACATGGAGTAAAACAAACATACAGTCAATAATACAGTATAAACAAGTCTATATACGATGTGAGCAAATGAGGTGAGATAAGGGAGATAATGCCAAAAAAAGGCCATGGTGGCAAAGTAAATACAATATAGCAAGTAAAACACTGGAATGGTAGATTTGCAAAGGAAGAATGTGCAAAGTAGAAATAAAAATAATGGGGTGCAAAGGAGCAAAATAAATAAATAAATACAATACAGTAGGGAAAGAGGTAGTTGTTTGGGCTAAATTGTAGGTGGGCTATGTACAGGTGCAGTAATCTGTGAGCTGCTCTGACAGCTGGTGCTTAAAGCTAGTGAGGGAGATAAGTGTTTCCAGTTTCAGAGATTTTTGTAGCTCGTTCCAGTCATTGGCAGCAGAGAACTGGAAGAACTGTATAACACTTCCTAGTCAGAGTTCTGTTCTGTGGTTAACCTCTTGGAACACTAGGGGCAGTATTTCATTTTTGGATGAAAAAACGTTCCCGTTTTAAACAAGATATTTTGTCACGAAAAGATGCTCGACTATTCATATAATTGACAGCTTTGGAAAGAAAACACTCTGACGTTTCCAAAACTGCAAAGATATTATCTGTGAGTGCCACAGAACTGATGCTACAGGTGAAACCAAGATGAAACTTCAAACAGGAAATGAGCAAAGATTTTGAGGCGCTGTTTTCCATTGTCTCCTTATATGGCTGTGAATGCGCCCTGAACGAGCCTACACCTTCTGCCGTTTCCCCAAGGTGTCTGCAGCATTGTGACGTGTTTGTAGGCATATCATTGGAAGATTGGCCATAAGAGACTACATTTACCAGGTGTCTGCCCGGTGTCTTTTGTCGAAATTGGTGCGTAATCTCCAGCTGCAAGCATTCTTCCATGTGATTCAGAGGAGAGAGCAGACTTCCACGAACGATATATCATCGAAGAGATATGTGAAAAACACCTTGAGGATTGATTCTAAACAACGTTTACCATGTTTCAGTCGATATTATGGAGTTAATTTGGAAAAAAGGTCGACGTTTTGATGACTGAATTTTCGTTTTTTTTGGTAGCCAAACGTGACGAACAAAACGGAGCGATTTCTCCTACACAAATAATCTTTCAGGAAAAACTAAACATTTGCTATCTAACTGAGTCTCCTCATTGAAAACATCTAAAGTTCTTCAATGGTAAATTATTTTATTTGAATGATTTTCTGGTTTTTGTGAAAACGTTGCATGCTGAATGCTATCAATAATCTTACACAAATGCTTGTTTTGCTATGGTTGAAAAGCATATTTTGAAAATCTGAGATGACAGTGTTGTTAACAAAAGGCTAAGCTTGAGAACTAGCATATTTATTTCATTTGCGATTTTCATGAATAGTTAACGTTGCATTATGGTAATGAGCTTGAGGCTGTATTCACAATCCCGGATCCGGGATGGCTAGAATCAAGAGGTTTAATAGCTCCTAGTCAGAGTGCTGTTCTGTGTATAATAGCTCCTAGTCAGAGTGCTGTTCTGTGTATAACAGCTCCTAGTCAGAGTGCTGTTCTGTGTATAATAGTTCCTTGTCAGAGTGCTGTTCTGTGTATATCAGCTCCTAGTCAGAGTGCTGTTCTGTGTATAATAGTTCCTTGTCAGAGTAAATGGTGTTTGGGGGCCACCAGATCAATGAGCCACCGTGTTGATTCGACATTTTACTGACAGTAATATGGAGTGATCTGCTCCGTTCTGTCACCAGGACAGTAATATGGAGTGATCTGCTCCGTTCTGTCACCAGGACAGTAATATGGAGTGATCTGCTCTGTTCTGTCACCAGGACAGTAATATGGAGTGATCTGCTCCGTTCTGTCACCAGGACAGTAATATGGAGTGATCTGCTCCGTTCTGTCACCAGGACAGTAATATGGAGTGATCTGCTCCGTTCTGCCACCAGGACAGTAATATGGAGTGATCTGCTCCGTTCCATCTCCAGGACAGTAATATGGAGTGATCTGCTCCGCTCTGTCACCAGGACAGTAATATGGAGTGATCTGCTCTGTTCCGCCACCAGGACAGTAATATGGAGTGATCTGCTCCGTTCTGCCACCAGGACAGTAATATCGAGTGATCTGCTCCGTTCCGCCACCAGGACAGTAATATGGAATAGAACATTTAATTCAGAACGTTCCATTTACTCCCTGTAAAGGTCTATTGAGTGATTTAAATACCACAACTTAGAATAGGACTGTTTAAAGAGGACTATCAACCAGTCAGGAGAAGCTCTCAGGACTCCTATACTCCATTACCTGGCTTATTTTCCATTTTCCTGTTCTGAAAGAGGTGCAGTACATCTAGGCTATAAAATAGGACTGTCATAAAATAGCTTTTGTCCGTCTGTGGACGTTGGCACTTTGATCACAAGGATGATACAATATAATACAATGTCCTTGTCTCAAATTATACCCTATTCCTTATGTAGTGCACTCCTTTTGACCAGGGCCCATATGAAAGTATTGCACAATGTAGGGAATAGGATGGCATTTGGGTCTAAGCCGAGATGATTTGATATGATATGAGGATACAGTGTTGTACAGTGCTATACAGTACGGTAGTGTGAGGATGAGTGATCATATGTGCCTCATGGAACCCCAAGCATAACATGAGCTCCCGAGTGGGGCAGCGGTCTAAGGCACTGCATCTCAGTGGTAGAGGCACACCGCAGACACCCTGGTTCGATTCCAGGCTGTATCACAACTGGCCGTGATTGGGAGTCCCATAGGGCGGTACACAATTGGCCCAGCGTCGTCTTGGTTTTGCCGGTGTAGGCCGTCATTGTAAATTAGAATTTGTTCTTAAAGGTTACAGTTCAAAAATAGTTTTAAATCTAACTGCACTGTCCAATTTACAGTATCTATTACAGTGAAAGAATACCATGCTATTGTTTGAGGAGAGTGCACAATTTTGAACATAAACAAATTAGGCATATTTGGGTAGTCTTGATACGAAAGAAATTCACATAAATGCAATGGTTCATTGGATCAGTCTAAAACTTTGCACGTACACTGCTGCCATCTAGTGGCCAAAATGTATATTGCATTTGGGCTGGAATAAGACATTATGACCTTTCTCTTGCATTTTAAAGATGATGGTACAAAAAAATACAAAATAATGGTTGTTTTTTACTTTGTATTATCTTTTACCAGATCTATTGTGTTATATTATCCTATGTTCTTTCCACGTTTACTCAAACTTCAAAGTGTTTCATTTCAAATGGTACCAAGAATATGCATTTCCTTGCTTCAGGGCCTGAGCTACAGGCAGGTAGATTTGAGTATGTAATTTCAGGCGAACATTGAAAAAAAGGGACGGATCCTTAAAATAAATCCAGTTAGAGATAGGGGGCAGTATTTCCACTTTGGATGAATTGCGTGCCCATAGTGAACTGCATCAAAATCTGTCCTAAATTGCTAATATATGCATATTATTATTAATATTGGATAGAAAACACTCTGAAGTTTCTAAAACCGTTTGAATTATGTCTGTGAGTATAACAGAACTCATAGGGCAGGCAATCTTCCAAACAAGTTTTGAAATCCTGAAAGTTGGGGCAACTTTGACATCATTGCCCCCTCCCTTCCCAACAAGTTATGGATCTGGAAACACTTCCTACGTCTTCCACTAGATGTCCTCATTCAGTAGAAAGTGTAATGGAGCATTTGCTGTGAACTTTGACCTAATGGGAAGGAAAGTAGTCGGTGTCGCAAAAGAATGCCATTTTGTTGTGGCGCATTTGTCTTTGAGTGCTACGGCTGTTCCAATCAGCCCCAGATGAAAATGAATGATCCGGTTGGAATGTTATTGGATATATATGATTATAACATCCTGAAGATTGATTCTGCACTTAGTTTGACCAGTTTCTTCGACCTGTAATATGTCTTTTGGAAGTTTTCATGCAAAGTTATCCTGGACCAGAAGTCATTTTTTGGGCATTTGAGCTGAAAGTGGTAGCAGATGCTGCTACTTGGACACTAGAATTGAACATTATGAAACAAAACGATTTATTGTTGAACTAGGACTCCTTGCACTACATTCTGATGAAAGATCATCTAAGGTAAGGGAATATTTATGTTGTAATTTTGTATTTCTGTTGACTCTAACATGACGGAGAAATATTGTTACGTCTGAGCGCCGTCTCAGATTATTGCAATGTTAGGCTTTTTCCGTAACGGTAAAAACAAAATGTGACACAGCGGTTGGATTAAGAACCAGTGTATCTTTAATTATATGTAGAACATGTATCTTTAGTCAAAGTTTATGATGAGTATTTCTGTTATCTGGCGTAGCTTTCTATAATTCCTCCGGATATTTTGGAGGATTTTCTGAACATGGCGTCAATGTAAACCGAGATTTATGGATATAAAATGCATATTATCGAACAAAACATAAATGTACTGTGTAACATGTCATATGACTGTCATCTGATGAAGATTTTCAAGAGGTTAGTGATTGATTTTTTAAAATCCTGCTTTTGTGAATTTGATCTTTTGCTGGAAAAAATGGCTAGGTTTTTTCTTTGGTTTGGTGGTGGTCTAACATAAATATATGTTGTGTTTTCGCGTAAAACATTTAAAAAATCTGACACGCTGGGTAGATGAACAAGGTGTTTATCTTTCATTTGAGGTATTGGACTTGTTAATGTGTGGAGGTTAAATGTTTCTAAAGAATATTTCTGCATTTCCTGCGCCACCTTTTCAGCTGAACGGGGGGGTGGAGTTCCCCTAGGGGAACCCCTCGCCTCAACAGGATGTTAAGGACAACAAAGTCAAGGTATTGGAGTGGCCATCACAAAGCCCTGACTTCATCCTATAGAACATTTATGGGCAGAACTGAAAAAGCGTGTGCGAGCAAGGAGTACTACAAATCTGACTCAGTTACACCAGCTCTGTCAGGAGGAATGGGCCAAAATTCACCCAACTTATTGTGGGAGGCTTGTGGGAGGCTCCCGAAATGTTTGACCCAAGTTAAACAATTTAAAAGCAATTCTACCAAATACTAATTGAGTGTATGTAAACTTCTGACCCACTGGGAATGTGATGAAAGAAATAAAAGCTGAAATAAATCATTCTCTCTATTATTATTCTGACATTTCGCATTCTTAAAATATAGTGGTGATCCTAACTGATGTAAAACAGGGAATTTTTACTCGGAGTAGATGTCAGGAATTGTGAAAATCTGAGTTTAAATGTATTTGGCCGAGGTGTATGTAAACTTCCCACTTCAACTGTATATAGTGTACAACTTTTGACCACAGCCTCCATAGGACTCTGGTGAAAATAGGTTCCCTACATAGAGTGCCATTTGGGATGCCGTCACGGAGTGAAGATGCAGGTTATGTTGATGATTGGACGGAGCGTTCTGATAGGTGACTAGATCGAGTGTCAAGCAGGAAGTGCGAGCTGACACAGGACACGGAGGTCAATCACAGAGGTTACAAGACACAGAACATGACTGAACTGAGCAGACAGCCAGGGAGAGATTAGATAAACGTGATCTGTCACACATGACAAGATACTGTAGGTCACCCCATTTGCAATTCAGACATTCAAAAGCGTATCGGAAATGAATCTAAATATTAATCAAATCACAGTTTATTTGTCACGTGCGCTGAATACTACAGGTGTAGTAGACCTTACAGTAAAATGCTTACTTACAGGCTCTAACCAATAGTGCAAAAAAGATATTAGGTGAACAATAGGTAAGTAAAGAAATAAAACTACAGTAAAAAGACAGTGAAAAATAACATTAGAGAGGCTACATACAGTAGAGAGGCTATATACAGTAGAGAGGCTACATACAGTAGAGAGGCTATATACAGTAGAGAGGCTATATACAGTAGAGGGGCTATATACAGTAGTGAGGCTATATACAGTAGAGAGGTCATATACAGTAGGGAGGCTATATACAGTAGAGAGGCTATATACAGGAGAGAGGCTATATACAGTAGCAAAGCTATATACAGTAGAGAGGCTATATACAGTAGAGAGGATATATACAGTAGAGAGGATATATACAGTAGAGAGGCTCTATACAGTAGAGAGGCTATATACAGTAGAGAGGCTATATACAGTAGAGAGGTTATATACAGTAGAGAGATTGTATACAGTAGAGAGGCTATATACAGTAGTGAGGTTATATACAGTAGAGAGGCTATATACAGTAGAGAGGTTGTATACAGTAGAGAGGCTATATACAGTAGTGAGGTTATATACAGTAGAGAGGTTGTATACAGTAGTGAGGTTATATACAGTAGTGAGGTTATATACAGTAGAGGCTATATACAGTAGAGAGGCTATATACAGTAGAGAGGTTATATACAGTAGAGATATACAGGCTATATACAGTAGAGAGGTTATATACAGTAGAGAGGCTATATACAGTAGAGAGGCTATATACAGTAGAGAGGGTTATATACAGTAGAGAGGTTATATACAGTAGAGAGGCTATATACAGTAGAGAGGCTATATACAGTAGAGGGGTTATATACAGTAGAGAGGGTATATACAGTAGAGAGGTTATATACAGTAGAGAGGGTATATACAGTAGAGAGGCTATATACAGACACCGGTTAGTCAGGCTGATTGAGGTAGTATGTACATGTGGATGTGGTTAAAGTGACTGTGCATATATGATGAACAGAGAGTAGCAGTAGCTTAAAAGAGGGGTTGGTGGGTGGTGGGACACAATGCAGATAGCCTGGTTAGACAATGAGCTGGAGCTCTGGTTGGTCGGGCCAATTGAGGTAGTATGTACATGAGTGTATAGTTAAAGTGACTGTGCATATATGATAAACAGACAGTAGCAGTAGCTTAAAAGGCATTAAATGTGAAGTCTAATGTAGACCTTATCAATCCACATTTATCAAACGTGGAAGACACATTCAACACCTTGACTGTAAGAAAAGTCCTAGATTTTCTGAAGAGAATGCAAGACATTACACTACCGTGCGCCAATGCACAGAGACGACGTCTCCTTAAAATACTCTTTTAAGCGGGAGAATGATCAGTAACTCCACATCTTTAAAGGAGACACACACACACACACACACACACACACACACACACACACACACACACACACACACACACACACACACACACACACACACACACACACACACACACACACACACACACACACACACACACACACACACACACACGGGTCATGTGGTGTTGAACGCTCTCCGCTGAGTCTACGGTTGAGCACGTTCCTAAAATACTGTGTTTTCCGTGGATCGTTCTCCTGCGTGGCCTTAATTACAGTGATTTTCTCCTCTCGTTGTCAAGGTGACGCCCAGTGTTCCACTCGCTGGGGGCGGTCCAAAATGGCATCCTGTTCTCTACACAGTGCACTACATTTGAACAGGGCCTATAGGGCTGTGGTAGTGCACTATATAGGGAACAGGGTGACGTTTTTAGGACGCACAGCCAGCGAGTTCTGTGGTTATGACAGGGTGTAATTAAGAAGGAGCAGTTAACACTATGGTCTGTACGGTGTGGGATAATTACTGGACTTGACCCTGTTCTGTGTCTGTACAGGTCAGCTTGTCATTCAGAGGGTCTTGTCACGTTCACATAATAGCAGTAATCCCATAGCATCACTTACATATCACTTACTGCTGGTGTTCAGTGTGTGTGTGACGCTACGGTCACAAGACGCAGGCCTCCTAATTGTCCCTAGAATTTCTAAGCAAACAGCTGGAGTCAGGGCTTTCTCCTATAGAGCTCCATTTTTATGGAATGGTCTGCCTACCCATGTGAGAGACACAGACTCGGTCTCAACCTTCAAGTCTTTACTGAAGACTCATCTCTTCAGTGGGTCATATGATTGAGTGTAGTCTGGCCCAGGAGTGGGAAGGTGAACGGAAAGGCTCTGGAGCAACGAACCACCCTTGCTGTCTCTGCCTGGCCGGTTCCCCTCTTTCCACTGGGATTCTCTGCCTCTAACCCTAATGGATTAGACAGCTGTTATTACTACGACCCTCTCCAGGGTTTATTAATGAATCAGACAGCTGTTATTACTACGACCCTCTCCAGGGTTTATTAATGATTCAGACAGATGTTATTACTACACATCTTTAAGGGTTTATTAATGACAGACAGCTGTTATTACTACACCCTCTCCAGGGTTTATTAATGAATCAGACAGCTGTTTTACTATGACCCTCTCAGGGTTTATTAATGAATCAGACAGCTGTTATTACTACACAGACACACCTCTCCAGGGTTTATTAATGAATCAGACAGCTGTTATTACTACACACAGACCACTCCAGGGTTTATTAATGAATCAGACAGCTGTTATTACTACAACCCTCTCCAGGGTTTATTAATGAATCAGACAGCTGTTATTACTACGTAACAGATCCTCTCCAGGGTTTATTAATGAATCAGACAGCTGTTATTACTACGTAACAGATCCTCTCCAGTTTATTAATGAATCAGACAGCTGTTATTACTACGACCCTCTCCAGGGTTTATTAATGAATCAGACAGCTGTTATTACTACAGTGCCTCTCCAGGGTTTATTAATGAATCAGACAGCTGTTATTACTACGACCCTCTCCAGGGTTTATTAATGAATCAGACAGCTGTTATTACTACGACCCTCTCCAGGGTTTATTAATGAATCAGACAGCTGTTATTACTACGAAGGGTTTATTAATGAATCAGACAGCTGTTATTACTACGATTACTTTATTAATGAATCAGACTTTATTACCCAGGGTTTATTAATGAATCAGACAGCTGTTATTACTAGAGGGATCCTCTCCAGGGTTTATTAATGAATCAGACAGCTGTTATTACTACGTAGCAGATCCTCTCCAGGGTTTATTAATGAGTCAGACAGCTGTTATTACTACGTTACCCTCTCCAGGGTTTATTAATGACAGACAGCTGTCCTATTACTGTCCCTCTCCAGGGTTTATTAATGAATCAGACAGCTGTTATTACTACGACCCTCTCCAGGGTTTATTAATGAATCAGACAGCTGTTATTACTACGACACAGACAGCTGTTATTACTCAACCTCTCCAGGGTTTATTAATGAATCAGACAGCTGTTATTACTACGTAGGGTTTATTAATGAATCAGATGTTATTACTAGTCTCCCAGGGTTTATTAATGAATCAGACAGCTGTTATTACTACGACCCTCTCCAGGGTTTATTAATGAATCAGACAGCTGTTATTACTACGACCCTCTTTCCAGGGTTTATTAATGAATCAGACAGCTGTTATTACTCTCTCCAGGGTTTATTAATGAATCAGACAGCTGTTATTACTACGACCCTCTCCAGGGTTTATTAATGAATCAGACAGCTGTTATTACTACGACAGATCCTCTCCAGGGTTTATTAATGAATCAGACAGCTGTTATTACTACGACCCTCTCCAGGGTTTATTAATGAATCAGACAGCTGTTATTACTACGACCTCTCCAGGGTTTATTAATGAATCAGACAGCTGTTATTACTACGACCCTCTCCAGGGTTTATTAATGAATCAGACAGCTGTTATTACTACGTAGGGTTTATTAATGAATCAGACAGCTGTTATTACTCTCTCAGGGTTTATTAATGAATCAGACAGCTGTTATTACTACGTAACAGATCCTCTCCAGGGTTTATTAATGAATCAGACAGCTGTTATTACTACGATCCTCTCCAGGGTTTATTAATGAATCAGACAGCTGTTATTACTACGATCCTCTCCAGGGTTTATTAATGAATCAGACAGCTGTTATTACTACGACCCTCTCCAGGGTTTATTAATGAATCAGACAGCTGTTATTACTACGACCCTCTCCAGGGTTTATTAATGAATCAGACAGCTGTTATTACTACGATCCTCTCCAGGGTTTATTAATGAATCAGACAGCTGTTATTACTACGACCCTCTCCAGGGTTTATTAATGAATCAGACAGCTGTTATTACTACGACCCTCTCCAGGGTTTACAATGAATCAGACAGCTGTTATTACTCCAGGGTTTATTAATGAATCAGACAGCTGTTATTACTACGTAACAGATCCTCTCCAGGGTTTATTAATGAATCAGACAGCTGTTATTACTACGGGTTTACAGACAGCTGTTATTACCTCCTCTCAGGGTTTATTAATGAATCAGACAGCTGTTATTACTACGACCCTCTCCAGGGTTTATTAATGAATCAGACAGCTGTTATTACTACGACCCTCTCCAGGGTTTATTAATGAATCAGACAGCTGTTATTACTACGACCCTCTCCAGGGTTTATTAATGAATCAGACAGCTGTTATTACTACGATCCTCTCCAGGGTTTATTAATGAATCAGACAGCTGTTATTACTACGACCCTCTCCAGGGTTTATTAATGAATCAGACAGCTGTTATTACTACGTAACAGATCCTCTCCAGGGTTTATTAATGAATCAGACAGCTGTTATTACTACGTAACAGATCCTCTCCAGGGTTTATTAATGAGTCAGACAGCTGTTATTACTACGACCCTCTCCAGGGTTTATTAATGAATCAGACAGCTGTTATTACTACGACCCTCTCCAGGGTTTATTAATGAATCAGACAGCTGTTATTACTACGACCCTCTCCAGGGTTTATTAATGAATCAGACAGCTGTTATTACTACGACCCTCTCCAGGGTTTATTAATGAATCAGACAGCTGTTATTACTCGATCCTCTCCAGGGTTTATTAATGAATCAGACAGCTGTTATTACTACGATCCTCTCCAGGGTTTATTAATGAATCAGACAGCTGTTATTACTTTATTAATGAATCAGACAGCTGTTATTACCTCTCCAGGGTTTATTAATGAATCAGACAGCTGTTATTACTACGACCCTCTCCAGGGTTTATTAATGAATCAGACAGCTGTTATTACTACGTAACCCTCTCCAGGGTTTATTAATGAATCAGACAGCTGTTATTACTACGTAACAGATCCTCTCCAGGGTTTATTAATGAATCAGACAGCTGTTATTACTACGAACCCTCTCCAGGGTTTATTAATGAATCAGACAGCTGTTATTACTACGACCCTCTCCAGGGTTTATTAATGAATCAGACAGCTGTTATTACTACGACCCTCTCCAGGGTTTATTAATGAATCAGACAGCTGTTATTACTACGACCCTCTCCAGGGTTTATTAATGAATCAGACAGCTGTTATTACTACGATCCTCTCCAGGGTTTATTAATGAATCAGACAGCTGTTATTACTACGACCCTCTCCAGGGTTTATTAATGAATCAGACAGCTGTTATTACTACGTAACAGATCCTCTCCAGGGTTTATTAATGAATCAGACAGCTGTTATTACTACGTAACAGATCCTCTCCAGGGTTTATTAATGAGTCAGACAGCTGTTATTACTACGACCCTCTCCAGGGTTTATTAATGAATCAGACAGCTGTTATTACTACGACCCTCTCCAGGGTTTATTAATGAATCAGACAGCTGTTATTACTACGACCCTCTCCAGGGTTTATTAATGAATCAGACAGCTGTTATTACTACGACCCTCTCCAGGGTTTATTAATGAATCAGACAGCTGTTATTACTACGATCCTCTCCAGGGTTTATTAATGAATCAGACAGCTGTTATTACTACGACCCTCTCCAGGGTTTATTAATGAATCAGACAGCTGTTATTACTACGTAACAGATCCTCTCCAGGGTTTATTAATGAATCAGACAGCTGTTATTACTACGTAACAGATCCTCTCCAGGGTTTATTAATGAGTCAGACAGCTGTTATTACTACGACCCTCTCCAGGGTTTATTAATGAATCAGACAGCTGTTATTACTACGACCCTCTCCAGGGTTTATTAATGAATCAGACAGCTGTTATTACTACGACCCTCTCCAGGGTTTATTAATGAATCAGACAGCTGTTATTACTACGACCCTCTCCAGGGTTTATTAATGAATCAGACAGCTGTTATTACTACGATCCTCTCCAGGGTTTATTAATGAATCAGACAGCTGTTATTACTACGACCCTCTCCAGGGTTTATTAATGAATCAGACAGCTGTTATTACTACGATCCTCTCCAGGGTTTATTAATGAATCAGACAGCTGTTATTACTACGACCCTCTCCAGGGTTTATTAATGAATCAGACAGCTGTTATTACTACGACCCTCTCCAGGGTTTATTAATGAATCAGACAGCTGTTATTACTACGTAACAGATCCTCTCCAGGGTTTATTAATGAATCAGACAGCTGTTATTACTACGTAACAGATCCTCTCCAGGGTTTATTAATGAATCAGACAGCTGTTATTACTACGACCCTCTCCAGGGTTTATTATTGAATCAGACAGCTGTTATTACTACGATCCTCTCCAGGGTTTATTAATGAATCAGACAGCTGTTGTTGTGTTGATGATTCCCTATGGAGACAGCCATGGTTTTGATCCCAATCACTTTCAGTTTTATAAAGGAACACCATCGACCTTTTCTCACGATTGTCGTCCATCTCATCCTACCTTATGCCGTCTTACCTTATGCCGTACATTATAAAGATATACCAGGATTTATATTAGGAATCGTCTAGTAGGTTGTTCCCATTCCCCTCTGTCAGAATACAACACATCTTCAATATGAAGTGATGAAAGTTGATATTGGGGACAGACCGCATCTGTCACTTCCTCAGATATTTACCTGTGAGAGTTATTATTGTGGGAAAATAAAGGGTCGTGCTCTGTGCCAGGTTCAGGTGCCTCAGCCATCTCACGAGTCTCAGATGAGATGTATATAAAACCAGATCCCCTCCTCTCTCTCCGCTCCTCCTCCGCTCTCTCCTCTTATTCCTCCACCCACAGCCGTGGTGTGTGTATACCCCTGGCTCTACCTGTACCCCCCTCCCCGTTCCGAGGGTAATAACACCCCATACCCCTGCCTCTACCTCTACCTCTACCTGTACCGTACCCCCACCCCGTTCCGATGGTAATAACACCCCATACATCTACCGCTACCTCTACCTGTACCCCCCCCTCTCCGTTCCGATGGTAATAACACCCCATACCTCTACCTCTACCCGTACTGTACCCCCCCGTTCCGATGGTAATAACACCCCATACATCTACCTCTACCTCTACCTCTACCTGTACCGTACTCCCCCCGTTCCAATGGTAATAACACCCCATACCCCTCCCTCTCCCCCTCCCTCTACCTGTACCGTACTCCCCCTGTTCCGATGGTAATAACACCCCATACCCCATACCCCTCCCTCTACCTCTACCCCCCCCCCGTTCCGATGGTAACAACACCCCATACCCCTCCCTCTACCCCCCTGTTCCGATGGTAACAACACCCCCCATACCCCTCCCTCTCCCCTACCCCCCGTACCGATGGTAACAACACCCCATACCCCTCCCTCTCCCCCTACCCCCCCCGTACCGATGGTAACAACACCCCATACCCCTCCCTCTCCCCCTACCCCCCCGTACCGATGGTAACAACACCCCATACCCCTCCCTCTCCCCCTACCCCCCGTTCCGATGGTAACAACACCCCATACCCCTCCCTCTCCCCTACCCCCGTACCGATGGTAACAACACCCCATATTGTTTCCTCTCCAACAGCAGATGCTTCCCCCTCAGATGTCTGTGTGTGTCTCCGTGGTAATGGGATGCATAATTACAGTGTGCCTGGGTAAACCGTGTTAGCTAGCACAGAGGCCACGCAGCTCGCTGACGAACATGTGGTGGGGAGAGCCAGCGGCGATGAGGCGCCCGCCTGTCTCCTATCTCTGCTCTCTCTTTTCTTTTCTTTCCCCTCTCTCTCTCTCTCTTTCTCTCTCTCTGTCTCTCCTCTCTCTGCTCTCTCTCTCTCCTCTCTCCTCCCTCTCTCTCTCTCTCTGCTCTCTCTCTCTCTCCTCTCTCTCCTCCCTCTCTCCTCTCTCTCTCCTCCCTCTCACCTCTCTCTCTCCTCTCTCTCTCCTCCCTCTCACCTCTCTCTCTCCTCTCTCTCCTCCCTCTCTCTCTCCTCTCTCTCTCCGCTGTCTCCTCCCTCTCTCCCCTCTCTCTTCTATCTCTTCTCCTCCCTCTCTCCTCCCTCTCACCTATCTCTCTCCTCTCTCTCCTCTCTCTCCTCTCTCTCTCTCTCTCTCTCTCTCTCTCTCCCTCTCTCTCTCTCCCCTCTCTCTCCTCCCTCTCTCTCTCCCCCTCTCTCCTCCCTCTCTCCTCTCTCTCTCCTCTCTCTCGCCTCCCTCTCTCCTCCCTCTCTACTCTCTCTCTCATTCCCCTCTCATGGCTTAGTAGAGAAATCACAAATCCCATGCTTTTCTGAGCCTCCATTTGGTCTGTCTTTATACAGAACACAAACCCACAAACTCACGGCAATCAGCACACACACACACACACACATACACACACAACCCCGCCACGATCAGCACACACACACACACACAACCCCGCCGCGATCGGCACACACACACACACACACACCCTGCCGTGATCAACACACACATAACCCCACCGCGATCAACACACACACACACACACACACACACACACACACACACACACACACACACACACACACACACACACACACACACACACACACACACACACACACACACACACACACACACACACACACACACACACACAGCCCCGCCGTGATCGACACTGCATTGCTATAAAGGTCCGTTGTTCTTTGACGGCCAGCCTAGATAACAGACGTATGTAGCCAATCAAAAATCACAACAGCCTCAGTTCCAATCCCTCGGGGAGGAGGAAATTGCTCTGTTCCTATTCTGTGTATCCCGGGTGGAGATAATAGATATAATTGTATAAATAGTTGATGAACAAGAGAGATATTAGAGCAACAAACTGTTCTGTCAGGAAGCATAGATAAAACTGAGACTTCTAAAGATGATTTTCCTCTGAAATAAATACCACTGATGTATCATTCAGTGGTTTGACCCCAACTGTCTGAACTGTCCAGACGCTTCTGTCAATGATTGCATCCCAAATGGCACTCTATTCCCTATATAGTGCACTACTTTAAACCAGAGCCCTATTCCCTATATAGTACACTACTTTAAACCAGAGCCCTATTCCCTATATAGTGCACTACTTTAGACCAGAGCCCTATTCCCTATATAGTACACTACTTTAAACCAGAGCCCTATTCCCTATATAGTACACTACTTTAAACCAGAGCCCTATTCCCTATAGTACTACTGTTGACCAGGGCCCTATTCCTATATAGTACCTTTAGACCAGAGCCCTATTCCCTATATAGTACACTACTTTAGACCAGAGCCCTATTCCCTATATAGTGCACTACTTTAGACCAGAGCCCTATTCCCTATATAGTACACTACTTTAGACCAGAGCCCTATTCCCTATATAGTGCACTACTTTAAACCAGAGCCCTATTCCCTATATAGTACACTACTTTAAACCAGAGCCCTATTCCCTATATAGTACACTACTTTAAACCAGAGCCCTATTCCCTATATAGTACACTACTTTAGACCAGAGCCCTATTCCCTATATAGTACACTACTTTAGACCAGAGACCTATTCCCTATATAGTGCACTACTTTAAACTTTAGACCAGAGCCCTATTCCCTATATAGTACACTACTTTAAACCAGAGCCCTATTCCCTATATAGTACACTACTTTAGACCAGAGCCCTATTCCCTATATAGTGCACTACTTTAGACCAGAGACCTATTCCCTATATAGTGCACTCCTTTAGACCAGAACCCTATTCCCTATATAGTGCACTACTTTAGACCAGAGTCCTATTCCCTATATAGTGCACTCCTTTAGACCAGAACCCTATTCCCTATATAGTTCACTACTTTAGAACAGAGTCCTATTCCCTATATAGTTCACTACTTTAAAAAGGCCTTCAGGAGACATGGAAGGCAGGACAAATCAACGTGACATATTCATGTAAGGAATATATAATATTATTAGTTCAGGCCTTTAGATGATCAGCCCCCCCCCCCCCAGGAGTCCTAACATGTTTGATATAAATGTAGCTCAGAGAGCTGATGTTGTGATGAGCCTCCCATGAAATGCACAGCCACAGGGTTTCTCTGGTGAAGGGTCCTGATATTACTCCTGTGATCTGCTATCCTCTTGTTTTCAGAGCTCGTTTTGTCTAACCTACATTAGCATAGATCACAAATACACTTGATCAGGTAGACCACATTTTTTTGGGGTGGAACACGTAATGATACCCTTAATCGTAGTGGTCTTGCCCGCGATAGGGTGATTGAACATTGTGTGCATTTGTTTTGGTAAAGTTACACTGGGTACATCGGCCACGTCTGTAATTACTGTCGGAGGCATATCGTCTAGGAAGGTACTAGGTGGCACCGGTGGAAGATCAGACCTCACCACCATGTGACTGATGTTGGGGGGGCGTGTCTGAAGACGACCCACGGGGGTTCTTTACACGTCCTCTCCAGTTGGGGATCAGTGCTCACGACGTGCCGATGTTTTTTAATGAGTTGGTCGAACTGTTTGCCATGTTGGGAGTACTGAAGGTAGCATTGAACTCGTTGGTCATGGGGGGCTGGGTGGTTTGGGAGTACTGAAGGAAGCATTGAACTCGTTGGTCATGGGGGCTGGGTGGTTTGGGGAGTACTGAAGGAAGCATTGAACTCGTTGGTCAGGGGGCTGGGTGGTTTGGGGAGTACTGAAGGAAGCATTGAACTCATTGGTCAGGGGGGCTGGGTGGTTTGGGGAGTACTGGGAAGCATGAACTCGTTTCAGGGGGGCTGGGTGGTTTGGGGAGTACTGAAGGAAGCATTGAACTCGTTGGTCAGGGGGCTGGGTGGTTTGGGGAGTACTGAAGGAAGCATTGAACTCGTTGGTGAAGGGGGGCTGGGTGGTTTGGGGCGTGAGGCTGTCATCCTAGCTCATATTGTTACAACGATCCCTTGCATCATGCAGCCATTCCTCTGGGTAACCCCGCTGTCTGAAACGCTCACCCAGACAGTCGGCTTGTTTGTCATAGTCACTCCGTGTACTACAAATCCTGCGTATGCGACTGTATTGGCTGATGTGAAGGGCGATTTTGTTTGGGGGGGTGTAGGGTGGAATCTATCTCCACGTAACAGGGAATTCCTGTCCTTTAGCTTCCTATGTAGGTCCGTGCTAAAACAACCCCCTCCCTCTTTATCAAAACGTCCAGAAAACGTATTTCATTCGTATGTCACGTTCTGACCTTTATTTCTGTTGTTTCGTATTTATTTAGTATGGTCAGGGCGTGAGTTGGGTGGGCAGTCTGTGTTTGATTTTCTATGATTTGGGTATTTCTATGTTTCGGCCTCGTATGGTTCTCAATCAGAGGCAGGTGTCATTAGTTGTCTCTGATTGAGAATCATACTTAGGTAGCCTGGGTTGCACTGTTTGTTTGTGGGTGATTGTCTATGTTGATGGCTTGTTTTAGCGCAGCTCACATTAGCTTCACGGGTGTTATTTTGTTTACCTGTTTTTGTGTAGTGTTTCAGTGTTCAGGTCTTTCTTTCATTAAACATTCAACATGAACACATATCACACAGCATTTTGGTCCTCTGATCCATCTCGCCTCTCCTCTTCAGATGAAGAGGAGGACGACCGTGACAGCGTATCGAAGGTGAATTTCAGATGTTCACGGCTTGTAGTGACGAAGGAGTGGAATCGATGAAGCTCCTCTGCCGAGCCCTGGAATAGAAGGAACACGTTATCAATGAAGCGTCTGCAGAGCTTCACATTCTTCTCAAAACAACCCCACATACAGATTGGCATAATACGGTGCCATTTTCACTACCCATAGCAGTCCCCTGCTGTTGAATGAACGACCCATAGCAGTTCCCCTCTGTTGAATGAACGTGTCATTTTCACTACCCATAGCAGTCCCCTGCTGTTGAATGAACGACCCATAGCAGTTCCCCTCTGTTGAATGAACGTGTCATTTTCACTACCCGTAGCAGTTCCCTGCTGTTGAATGAACGACCCATAGCAGTACCCTTCTGTTGAATGAACGACCCGTAGCAGTTCCCCTCTGTTGAATGAACGTGTCATTTTCAAAACATGAAACAGTTAATATTCAGATACAATCTCAGCCAGTTCAACAATACACTTAGTGCTAGGGAATGTGCCAGTGGGTCGTTGACTAAGGCAGTGTGCCAGTGGGTCGTTGTCTAAGGCAGTGTGCCAGTGGGTCGTTGACTAAGACAGTGTGCCAGTGGGTCGTTGTCTAAGGCAGTGTGCCAGTGGATCGTTGACTAAGACAGTGTGCCAGTGGGTCGTTGACTAAGGCAGTGTGCCAGTGGGTCGTTGACTAAGGCAGTGTGCCAGTGGGTCGTTGACTAAGACAGTGTGCCAGTGGGTCGTTGACTAAGACAGTGTGCCAGTGGATCGTTGACTAAGACAGTGTGCCAGTGGATCGTTGACTAAGACAGTGTGCCAGTGGGTCGTTGACAAAGACAGTGTGCCAGTGAGTCGTTGACTAAGACAGTGTGCCAGTGAGTCGTTGACTAAGACAGTGTGCCAGTGGGTCGTTACTAAGACAGTGTGCCAGTGAGCCGTTGACTAAGACAGTGTGCCAGTGGGGATCGTTGACTAAGACAGTGTGTTAGTGGGTACAGGATGACAGTGTGCCAGGATGTTAGTATGAAGGTTCAAGTCCATTGAGTCCCCATAAGAGTCTCCCCATTGATATTTTGTATGGTCTTGAGGGTGTTAATCACGTCCGTAGAATCGTGTACATATGCAGAGAGTGACAACAGACTGGGTTTTAGAAAGATATTTCTACAAAAGCAGGAATATTTCCAGTTAATGAGCCAAATGGAGGCCACGATAGGTCTCCCTGTTGGCTTATCCAATCATTGGTGGATTTTTGGTGAGGCATGAATAACGCTCCTGATTGGATTGTCTACTTTCATGAACTTCTATTATTTGTGCATTATGTCTCCACTTTCAACAAGAGATTTCAGCTTGTATTGAATCTCATCTTCGAACAGCGGTGTGGGGTGAGGGAAGCGGTGTTGTTCAGTTGTTTCCCGGCTCTCATTCACATAATCATCGCTGTTACCAGCACCACAGGCCTTATCACCATTACGCACTGTCAGAGTGGAGTCAATGCTTGTCTCTGTTCTTTAGGGAGATTATTGTACACTGTATTCTCCTTTCTTATTCAGAATCTGGGACACATCTTTTTCCACCAGTATGTGTCTAGGGAAGGATTTCTGTATCTAGGCGGAACAAAACGTGGATTTGGATCCCAATAGGGGTATTCGTTCTGTGGGAAATGCCATTCTCTATTGTATCACCCATAGCCTGAACACTCGTCTTACCCATACTTGACAAACCCACATTTATGGGGCAGAAGAACTCCCTAAGTCTCAATGTACAAAATCATTTCTCAAACTTTATTGCAGTGTTAAACATCATGATATTGGCCCTTACTCAAGGCCAACTCACATGTAGTGGGGATGACAGATAAGCCCTTACTCAAGGCCAACTCACATGTAGTGGGGATGACAGATAAGCCCTTACTCAAGGCCAACTCACATGTAGTGGGGATGACAGATAAGCCCTTACTCAAGGCCAACTCACATGTAGTGGGGATGACAGATAAGCCCTTACTCAAGGCCAACTCACATGTAGTGGTGATGACAGATAAGCCCTTACTCAAGGCCAACTCACATGTAGTGGTGATGACAGATAAGCCCTTACTCAAGGCCAACTCACATGTAGTGGGGATGACAGATAAGCCCTTACTCAAGGCCAACTCACATGTAGTGGGGATGACAGATAAGCCCTTACTCAAGGCCAACTCACATGTAGTGGGGATGACAGATAAGCCCTTACTCAAGACCAACTCACATGTAGTGGGGATGACAGATAAGCCCTTACTCAAGGCCAACTCACATGTAGTGGGGATGACAGATAAGCCCTTACTCAAGGCCAACTCACATGAAGTGGCTATGGGGCGTGAAGAAAGGTTGATCACACTCAGGCATTCTAACTGCCTGTCCAATAGCGGCCTTACTCTTCTTACCCCTCGGACACTCCTTCCACGTCCGCGTGGCTGCTACTGACCCCTGACCCCTGCTGCTGACCCCTGACCCCTGCTGCTGACCCCTGACCCCTGATGCTGATCCCTGACCCCTGCTGCTGACCCTTGTTGGACCATTGAGGGTATCCTCTTCCCCCTCGCTTAAGTCCTAAAAAATAACCACCCCCATTAGAATCATATCTGTAATAATGATCCACCCCATTAGAATCATATCTGTAATAATGATCCACCCCCATTAGAATCATATCTGTAATAATGATTCGCCCCATGGGAATCATATCTGTAATAATGATCACCCCATGGAATCATATCTGTAATAATGATCCACTCCCATTAGAATCATATCTGTAATAATGATTCCACCCCCATGGGAATCATATCTGTAATAATGATCCACCCCCATTAGAATCATATCTGTAATAATGATCCACCCCCATTAGAATCATATCTGTAATAATGATCCACTGATAAGTCATGCAGCTGTACAATAAGGAGAGCTTTAACCATGGTAAGTATTGCAGCTGAATGATAAGGAGAGCTTTAACCATGGTAAGTATTGCAGCTGAATGATAAGGAGAGCTTTTACCATGGTAAGTATTGCAGCTAAATGATAAGGAGAGCTTTTACCATGGTAAGTATTGCAGCTGAATGATAAGGAGAGCTTTTACCATGGTAAGTTATTGCAGCTAAATGATAAGGAGAGCTTTTACCATGGTAAGTATTGCAGCTAAATGATAAGGAGAGCTTTTACCATGGTAAGTATTGCAGCTAAATGATAAGGAGAGCTTTTACCATGGTAAGTATTGCAGCTGAATGATAAGGAGAGCTTTTACCATGGTAAGTATTGCAGCTGAATGATAAGGAGAGCTTTTACCATGGTAAGTATTGCAGCTGAATGATAAGGAGAGCTTTTACCATGGTAAGTATTGCAGCTGAATGATAAGGAGAGCTTTTACCATGGTAAGTATTGCAGCTATATGATAAGGAGAGCTTTTACCATGGTAAGTCAGTCCCACACACTCAGTCAGTCGCCTTTGTGTTTAATCCCCCAGACATCCATCCATCCATGTGTGTGTGTGTGTGTGTGTGTGTGTGTGTGTGTGTGTGTCATCCAATCGCCGGTGGTAGTTATCAATCCAACGCTGCGGAAAAATACAAGACACGACAGACGGAATGCAACGCCCACCTACCCACAGGCACACTTTGACATTGGATGGGAACATTTGCATACTAATTTACTGTGCTTTTAGTTTATGTATAGATAGATGTAAGGAGTAAGACTTGGCTCACATTGAAGAAAGTTGTCTTTTTGAATAATAGACTACCTGCTATTGCAACATAATCCGCTGGGCTTTGCTATTGATATACTTTTACCATGTTTGGACAGACTGTCCAGATATCTTGTTCTAGAGTTAAAAGGTTGTTAATGGGGGTGACTGTGGAGGAGTGAAAACTATATCTCTTGAATGCTGTGGGAGAGAAGGAGTGAAAGAAATGAATCTGGCAAAAATGTGGGTTTTGAACAAAAGCAACAATCTCTCTCACTTACAGGCCAAATAAAATGTCAGAGGATGGACTTTTCATCTGGTTGTAGGAGATGTTAGTGTTGATGTGGACTGAGGAGATGTTGATGTGTTGATGTGGACTGAGGAGATGTTAGTGTTGGTGTGGACTGAGGAGATGTTAGTGTTGGTGTGGACTGAGGAGATGTTAGTGTTGGTGTGGACTGAGGAGATGTTAGTGTTGGTGTGGACTGAGGAGATGTTAGTGTTGGTGTGGACTGAGGAGATGTTAGTGTTGATGTGGACTGAGGAGATGTTAGTGTTGATGTGGACTGAGGAGATGTTGATGTGGACTGAGGAGATGTTGATGTGGACTGAGGAGATGTTAGTGTTGGTGTGGACTGAGGAGATGTTGATGTGGACTGAGGAGATGTTGATGTGGACTGAGGATGTTGATGTGTTGATGTGGACTGAGGAGATGTTAGTGTTGATGTGGACTGAGGAGATGTTAGTGTTGGTGTGGACTGAGGAGATGTTAGTGTTGGTGTGGACTGAGGAGATGTTAGTGTGTGGACTGAGGAGATGTTGAGGAGAGATGTTAGTGTTGATGTGGACTGAGGAGATGTTGATGTGGACTGAGGAGATGTTAGTGTTGATGTGGACTGAGGAGATGTTGAGTGTTGATGTGGACTGAGGAGATGTTGATGTGGACTGAGGAGATGTTGATGTGGACTGAGGAGATGTTAGTGTTGGTGTGGACTGAGGAGATGTTAGTGTTGATGTGGACTGAGGAGATGTTGTTGTGGACTGAGGAGATGTTAGTGTTGGTGTGGACTGAGGAGATGTTAGTGTTGATGTGGACTGAGGAGATGTTGATGTGGACTGAGGAGATGTTAGTGTTGATGTGGACTGAGGAGATGTTGATGTGGACTGAGGAGATGTTGATGTGGACTGAGGAGATGTTGATGTGGACTGAGGAGATGTTGATGTGGACTGAGGAGATGTTAGTGTTGATGTGGACTGAGGAGATGTTAGTGTTGATGTGGACTGAGGAGATGTTGATGTGGACTGAGGAGATGTTAGTGTTGATGTGGACTGAGGAGATGTTAATGTTGGTGTGGACTGAGGAGATGTTAGTGTTGATGTGGACTGAGGAGATGTTAGTGTTGATGTGGACTGAGGAGATGTTGATGTGGACTGAGGACATGTTAGTGTTGATGTGGACTGAGGAGATGTTGATGTGGACTGAGGACATGTTAGTGTTGATGTGGACTGAGGAGATGTTAGTGTTGATGTGGACTGAGGGCATGTTAGTGTTGATGTGGACTGAGGAGATGTTGATGTGGACTGAGGAGATGTTAGTGTTGATGTGGACTGAGGAGATGTTAGTGTTGATGTGGACTGAGGAGATGTTAGTGTTGATGTGGACTGAGGAGATGTTAGTGTTGATGTGGACTGAGGAGATGTTAGTGTTGATGTGGACTGAGGAGATGTTAGTGTTGATGTGGACTGAGGAGATGTTGATGTGGACTGAGGAGATGTTAGTGTTGATGTGGACTGAGGAGATGTTGGTGTTGATGTGGACTGAGGAGATGTTGGTGTTGATGTGGACTGAGGAGATGTTATGTGGACTGAGGAGATGTTAGTGTTGATGTGGACTGAGGAGATGTTGATGTGGACTGAGGAGATGTTAGTGTTGGTGTGGACTGAGGAGATGTTAGTGTTGATGTGGACTGAGGAGATGTTAGTGTTGATGTGGACTGAGGAGATGTTGATGTGGACTGAGGAGATGTTGAGTGTTGATGTGGACTGAGGAGATGTTGGTGTTGATGTGGACTGAGCTGACTCAGCTTTGGTGCTGATCCAAGGTGCTTTGTATCAGATCACAGACTGTCAACCATCTCCCTATCAACCAGGGGCGGACTGGGACAAAACATTGTCCAGGGCATTTCAAGCACGTCGGCCCATTTACTTTCTCAAAGCGCCCATTTTCAGCTAAATAATTATAATTTCTGCATAAAACCCCCGATGTAGACAGGCCCATTGGGCTACAAATGGAGCAGCACATCTGGCATTTACCATAATTGCCCCATGGCCAGTCCATCCCTGCTATCAACCATCTACCTACAATAATCTTTAGTACCCAGACCCTATCAATCATCTATGTAAATATGGGTTGTATTTACAATGGTGTTTGTTCTTCACTGGTTGCTCTTCTCTTGTGGCAACAGGTCACAAATCTTGCTGCTGTGATGGAACACTGTGGAATGTCACCCAGTAGATATGGGAGTTTATTAAACAAAATGTTTTGTGGATCTGTGTAATCTGAGGGAAATATGTGTCTCTAACATGGTAATACATTGGGCAGGAGGTTAGGAAGTGCAGCTCAGTGTCCACCATGTTGTGGGCAGTGAGCACATAGCACATAGCCTCTCTTTTCTTGAGAGCCAGGTCTGCCTACGGTGGCCTCTCTCAATTACAAGACCATGCTCACTGAGTCCGTACAAATCAAATCAAATTGTATTTGTCACATGGGCCGAATACAACAGGTGTAGACGTTACGGTGAAATGCTGACTTACAAGACCTTAACCAACAACGCAGATTTAAGAAAAATACATGCTAATTAAGTTTTTTTTTAAATCAAAAAAGTATATTTTTTTTATAGAAGCAATAAATGAAAAAATAACAGATAATTATAGAGTATCAGTAAAATAACAGTAACAATATACAGGGGAGATTTACCATAAGAGTCAATGTGGAGGCTATCCCTGTGGACAGGGGGTACCTACAGAGTCAATGTGGAGGTTTAGTACAGGGGGACCCTATCAGAGTCATGTGGATGTAAATATGGGTTGTATTTACAGAGTCAGTGTTTGGTTTACTGGTTGGGTCTTCCGGCACAGAGTCAATGTTGAGGCTGTATGGAACACTGGGAATGTCAGAGTCAGATGTGGAGGCTATTAAACAAAATGTTTTGTGGATCTGTGTACTGAGGGAAATGTGGAGGGTAATCAGGGGTACCTGGTACAGAGTCAATGTGGAGGCTATATACAGGGGTAGTGGACAGAGTCAGTGTGGAGGCTATTGACAGGGGTACTGGTACAGAGTCAGTGTGGAGGCTATATACAGGGGGTACCATGAGTCAATGTGGAGGCTATCAGGGGGTACGTACAGAGTCAAATGTGGAGTATTTGTCACATGGGTACCGGTACAGAGTCAGGTGTGGAGGCGTTACGGGGTTGTGAAATGCTGAGTCAAGACCTTATACCAACAACGGTAGATTTAAGAAAATACATGGGTACCGGTACAGAGTTAGTGTTTTTTTACAAAAAGGGTACCGGTTATAGAAGTCAATGTGAGAAAATAACAGATAATTATAGAGTACAGTAGAGTAACATGTGGACTATATACAGGGGGTACCGGTACAGAGTCAATGTGGAGGCTATATACAGGGGGTACCGGTACAGAGTCAATGTGGAGGCTATATACAGGGGGTACCGGTACAGAGTCAATGTGGAGGCTATATACAGGGGGTACTGGTACAGAGTCAATGTGGAGACTATATACAGGGGTACCGGTACAGAGTCAATGTGGAGGCTATATACAGGGGGTACCGGTACAGAGTCAATGTGGAGGCTATATACAGGGGTACCATTACAGAGTCAATGTGGAGGCTATATACAGGGGGTACCGGTACAGAGTCAATGTGGAGGCTATATACAGGGGGTACCGGTACAGAGTCAATGTGGAGGCTATATACAGGGGGTACCGGTACAGAGTCAATGTGGAGACTATATACAGGGGGTACCGGTACAGAGTCAATGTGGAGGCTATATACAGGGGGTACTGGTACAGAGTCAATGTGGAGGCTATATACAGGGGTACTGGTACAGAGTCAATGTGGAGGCTATATACAGGGGGTACCGGTACAGAGTCAATGTGGAGGCTATATACAGGGGGTACCCAGTAGGTACAGAGTCAGTGTGGAGGCTATATACAGGGGGTACCGGTACAGAGTCAATGTGGAGGCTATATACAGGGGGTACCGGTACAGAGTCAATGTGGAGGCTATATACAGGGGGTACCGGTACAGAGTCAATGTGGAGGCTATATACAGGGGGTACCGGTACAGAGTCAATGTGGAGGCTATATACAGGGGGTACCGGTACAGAGTCAATGTGGAGGCTATATACAGGGGGTACCGGTACAGAGTCAATGTGGAGGCTATATACAGGGGGTACCGGTACAGAGTCAATGTGGAGGCTATATACAGGGGGTACTGGGTACAGAGTCAATGTGGAGGCTATATACAGGGGTACCGGTACAGAGTCAATGTGGAGGCTATATACAGGGGGTACCGGTACAGAGTCAATGTGGAGGCTATATACAGGGGTACTGGTACAGAGTCAATGTGGAGGCTATATACAGGGGGTACCGGTACAGAGTCAATGTGGAGGCTATATACAGGGGGTACCGGTACAGAGTCAATGTGGAGGCTATATACAGGGGGTACTGGTACAGAGTCAATGTGGAGGCTATATACAGGGGGTACCGGTACAGAGTCAATGTGGAGGCTATATACAGGGGTACTGGTACAGAGTCAATGTGGAGGCTATATACAGGGGGTACCAGTACAGAGTCAATGTGGAGGCTATATACAGGGGGTACCGGTACAGAGTCAATGTGGAGGCTATATACAGGGGGTACTGGTACAGAGTCAATGTGGAGGCTATATACAGGGGGTACCGGTACAGAGTCAATGTGGAGGCTATATACAGGGGGTACCGGTACAGAGTCAATGTGGAGGCTATATACAGGGGGTACCGGTACAGAGTCAATGTGGAGGCTATATACAGGGGGTACCGGTACAGAGTCAATGTGGAGGCTATATACAGGGGGTACCGGTACAGAGTCAATGTGGAGGCTATATACAGGGGGTACCGGTACAGAGTCAATGTGGAGGCTATATACAGGGGGTACCGGTACAGAGTCAATGTGGAGGCTATATACAGGGGGTACCGGTACAGAGTCAATGTGGAGGCTATATACAGGGGGTACCGGTACAGAGTCAATGTGGAGGCTATATACAGGGGGTACCGGTACAGAGTCAATGTGGAGGCTATATACAGGGGGTACCGGTACAGAGTCAATGTGGAGGCTATATACAGGGGGTACCGGTACAGAGTCAATGTGGAGGCTATATACAGGGGGTACCGGTACAGAGTCAATGTGGAGGCTATATACAGGGGGTACTGGTACAGAGTCAATGTGGAGGCTATATACAGGGGGTACCGGTACAGAGTCAATGTGGAGGCTATATACAGGGGGTACCGGTACAGAGTCAATGTGGAGGCTATATACAGGGGTACCAGTACAGAGTCAATGTGGAGGCTATATACAGGGGGTACCGGTACAGAGTCAATGTGGAGGCTATATACAGGGGTACCGGTACAGAGTCAATGTGGAGGCTATATACAGGGGGTACCGGTACAGAGTCAATGTGGAGGCTATATACAGGGGGTACCGGTACAGAGTCAATGTGGAGGCTATATACAGGGGGTACCGGTACAGAGTCAATGTGGAGGCTATATACAGGGGGTACCGGTACAGAGTCAATGTGGAGGCTATATACAGGGGGTACCGGTACAGAGTCAATGTGGAGGCTATATACAGGGGGTACCGGTACAGAGTCAATGTGGAGGCTATATACAGGGGGTACCGGTACAGAGTCAATGTGGAGGCTATATACAGGGGGTACCGGTACAGAGTCAATGTGGAGGCTATATACAGGGGGTACCGGTACAGAGTCAATGTGGAGGCTATATACAGGGGGTACCGGTACAGAGTCAATGTGGAGGCTATATACAGGGGGTACCGGTACAGAGTCAATGTGGAGGCTATATACAGGGGGTACCGGTACAGAGTCAATGTGGAGGCTATATACAGGGGGTACCGGTACAGCGTCAATGTGGGGGGTAATTGAAGTAATATGTGCATGTAGGTAGAGGTAAATTAATATATAGTCTAAGCTTTCCTTAAGTTTGGGTCAGTCACAGTGGTCAGGTATTCTGCCACTGTGTACTCTCTGTTTAGGGCCATATAGCATTCTAGTTTGCTATGTTTTTTTTGTCAATTCTTTCCAATTTGTCAAGTAATTATCTTTTTGTTTACTCATGATTTGGTTGGGTCTAATTGTGTTGCTGTCCTGGGGCTCTGTGGGGTCTGTTTGTGTTTGTGAACAGAGCTCTCTCTCTGTCTCTCTCTTTCTGTCTCTGTCACTCTCTCTCCCCTTCTCTCTCCTTATGTCTCTATCGCTGTCTCTATCTCTCTCTCTCTGTCTCTGTCTCTCTCTCGCTCTCTCTCTCTCTGTCTCTCTCTCAATTCAATTCAATTCAAGGGCTTTATTGGCATGGGAAACATGTGTTAACATTGCCAAAGCAAGTGAGGTAGATAATATATAAAGTGAAATAAACAATAAAAATTAACAGTAGACATCTCTCTCTTTCTGTCTCTGTCACTCTCTCTCCCCTTCTCTCTCCTTATGTCTCTATCGCTGTCTCTATCTCTCTCTCTCTCCCTCTGTCACTATCTCTCTCTCTCTCTCTCTGTGTGCCTCTCTCTCCCTCTGTCACTATCTCTCTCTCTCTGTGTGCCTCTCTCTCCCTCTGTCACTATCTCTCTCTCTCTCTCTCTCTCTCTCTCTGTGCCTCTCTCTCCCCATCTCTCTCTCCTTTTGTCTCTCTCTCTCCGTGACCTTTTGTCTCTCTCGTCAAATTTCAGTTGTCACTGTCTCTGAAAGAACAAAGGTCAGGCTTCACACTGACGGCAGAACCAACAGATGCACAGTCAACACCACCCACCTCTATATTACATCTCTCTCTCTCTCTCTCTCTCTCTCTCTCTCTCTCTCCTTGACCTTTTGTCTCTCTCATCAAATGTCAGTTGGATTAACAGTGTCTCTACAACATCTCACTGCCTCTGAGAGAACAAAGTCCAGGCATCACACTAACAGCAGATCCTACAGATGCACAGTCAACACCACCCACCTCTATATTACTATTATCTCTCGACACCACCCACCTCTATATTACTATTCTCTCTCTCTCTCTCTCTCTCTCTCTCTCTCTCTCTCTCCCTAAGTTTTTCTGCCTCCCCCTTTCTGTGTATAAACTCATTCCAGACTCTAAGGTAACTCAATAGTCAGCTGGAGGAAAGTTTAGTTAGATGATTAAAGTTATGGGAGCCTCCTGAGACCTATACCAAGAGGATTTGTGCTGAGTGGCTGGGTTTCTGACAGACTAGGCCGTGTAGGCATTGGGTAGAATAGACTAGGCTAGACTGTAACGCTGTAATGTGTGTGTGTGTGTGTGTGTGTGTGTGTGTGTGTGTGTGTGTCTCTGTGTGTGTGTGTGTGTGTGTGCGCGTGTGTGTGCGTGATGATGATGCCCTGCAGAGTTTAAATCAGTCTCTATATGGGATCAGATTTAAATACTGGGTATGTGGAAGATATTGAGTTTGAGGCTGTGTCCTTGATGCAAATAAAAGGCAAAAGAGCCAATCAAAGACTCTGTTCTGTAACTGCCCCACTTGTCTCTTTAAAGACGCTGTACTGTAACTGCCCCACTTGTCTCTTTAAAGACTCTGTTCTGTAACTGCCCCACTTGTCTCGTTAAAGACTCTGTTCTGTAACTGCCCCACTTGTCTCTTTAAAGACTCTGTTCTGTAACTGCCCCACTTGTCGCTTTAAAGACTCTGTTCTGTAACTGCCCCACTTGTCTCTTTAAAGACTCTGTACTGTAACTGCCCCACTTGTCTCTTTAAAGACTCTGTTCTGTAACTGCCCCACTTGTCTCTTTAAAGACTCTGTTCTGTAACTGCCCCACTTGTCTCTTTAAAGACTCTGTTCTGTAACTGCCCCACTTGTCTCTTTAAAGACTCTGTTCTGTAACTGCCCCACTTGTCTCTTTAAAGACTCTGTACTGCAACTGTAACACTCTAGCCCGGCCGATACGAGGAGCTGGTATGTACCGCACCGGGCTATGCACCTGCACCGGGGACACCGTGCGCTCCACAGCATAACACGGTGCCTGCCCCGTCCCTCTCTCTCTCTGGTAAACACAGGAAGTTGGCGCAGGTCTCCTACCTGACTTCGCCACACTCCCCGTGTGCCCCCACCCAAGACATTTTTGGGGCTGCCTCTCGGGCTTCCAGCCACGCCGTCGTGCTGCCTCGTCATACCAGCGCCTCTCTGCCTTCGCTGCCTCCAGCTCTGCTTTGGGGCAGCGATATTCCCCTGGCTGTGCCCAGGGTGCTTTGCTGTCCAGAATCTCCTCCCATGTCCAGGAGTCTTGTGTTCTTTTATCGATACAACACAATTCCATGGAAACGCCCCGGGGAAGGTCATTGTTGCGTCATCATTTCAAATCAAACATTCTAAAAATGGACAAAAAAACTTCACCGGACAAGTTAAACGGAAACCCAACTATTTTCACAATTATAGAGTGTTCATTCTACCTCAAGAGTGTGGAAATATCAAGTAAATCTCGTTTTTTACTGCACTGCCCCTTTAAAATGTCTACATTACCATTCTACCGGTAATACAATTGAATGATTGAATGATCTGAGGCTTCTACACCTGCATTGCTTGCTGTTTGGGGTTTTAGGCTGTTTTCTGTACAGCACTTTGAGATATCAGCTGATGTACGAAGGGCTATATAAATACATTTGATTTGATTTGATTTGATTTGATTTGAGACTGGAAATCATCAATATGAATGTGAATTTAATGCTACCATGTTTTTTTCTTCGTTCTTGTATGTGTTTTCATGGTGTTCCTAGATGATTGTACACTCTATCCTCTAGCATTAGAGAGGACCCTTAACGTATGAGATAAGAGATGTGGAATGGCTGGGGATTCAACACACGACACCCATTGAGGTGCAAGATGGGATGATAGAAGAACGTGTTTTTTTCTGTCCATTATTGTCTCTCTCTATGTTATCCCCCTCTCCCTCTCTCTCTCTCTCTCTCTGTTATCTCTCCCTCTCTCTCTGTTATCCCCTTCTCTCCCTCTCTCTCTGTTATCCCTTCTCTCTCTCTCTCCCTCTCTCTCTGTTATCCCCTGTTCTCTCTCTCTCTCTCTCCCCTCTCTCTCTGTTATCCCCTTCTCTCTCTCTCTCTCTCTCTCTCTGTTATCCCCTTCTCTCTCTCTCTCTCTCTGTTATCCCCTCTCTCTCTCTCTGTTATCCCCTTCTCTCTCTCTCTCTCTCTGTTATCCCCTTCTCTCTCTCTCTCTCTGTTATCCCCTTCTCTCTCCCTCTCTCTCTGTTATCCCTCTCTCTCTCTCTCTTTGTTATCCCCTTCTCTCTCTCTCCTCTCTCTCTGTTATCCCCTTCTCTCTCTCTCTCTCTGTTATCCCCTTCTCTCTCTCTCTCTCTCTCTCTCTCTCTCTGTTATCCCCTCTCTCTCTCTCTGTTATCCCCTCTCTCTCTCTCTCTCTCTCTCTGTTATCCCCTTCTCTCTCTCTCTCTCTCTCCCCTTCTCTCTCTCTCTCTCTGTTATCCCCTTCTCTCTCTCTCTCCCCTTCTCTCTCTCTCTCTCTTATCCCCTTCTCTCTCCTCTCTCTCTCTGTTATCCCCTTCTCTCTCTCTCTCTCTGTTATCCCCTCTCTCTCTCTCTGTTATCCCCTTCTCTCTCTCTCTCTCTCTGTTATCCCCTTCTCTCTCTCTCTGTTATCCCCTCTGTTATCCCCTTCTCTCTCTCTCTCTCTCTCTCTCTTATCCCCTTCTCTCTCTCTCTCTCTCTGTTATCCCCTTCTCTCTCTCTCTCTCTCTGTTATCCCCTTCTCTCTCTCCCCTTCTCTCTCTCTCTCTCTGTTATCCCCTTCTCTCTCTCTCTCTCTGTTATCCCCTTCTCTCTCTCTCTCTCTCTCTCTCTCTCTCTCTGTTATCCCCTTCTCTCTCTCCTCTCTCTCTCCTCTCTCTCTCTCTGTTATCCCCTTCTCTCTCTCTCTCTGTTATCCCCTTCTCTCTCTCTCTCTCTCTCTCTGTTATCCCCTCTCTCTCTGTTATCCCCCCCTTCTCTCTCTCCTCTCTCTGTTATCCCCTTCTCTCTCTCTCTCTCTCTCTCTCTGTTATCCCCTTCTCTCTCTCTCTCTCTCTCTGTTATCCCCTTCTCTCTCTCTCTCTCTCTCTCTCTCTGTTATCCCCTTCTCTCCCTCTCTCTCTCTCTCTCTCTCTCTCTCTCTGTTATCCCCTCTCTCTCTCTCTCTCTCTGTTATCCCCTTCTCTCTCTCTCTCTCCTCTCTCTGTTATCCCCTTCTCTCTCTCTCTGTTATCCCCTCTCTCTCTCCCTCTCTCTCTCTCTGTTATCCCCTTCTCTCTCTCTCTCTCTCTCTCTCTATGTTATCCCCTTCTCTCTCTCTCCTCTGTTATCCCCTTCTCTCTCTCTCTCTCTCTCTCTCTCTCTCTCCTCTGTCTCTCTCTCTCTCTCTCTCTCTCTCTCTCTCTCTCTCTCTCTCTCTCTCTCTCTCTCTGTTATCCCCTTCTCTCTCTCTCCCTCTCTCTCTGTTATCCCCTTCTCTCTCTCTCTCTCTCTCTCTCTGTTATCCCCTTCTCTCTCTCTCTTCTTGCCACCAGATGTTCTCTTCCATTGAATCCTGACGATGATCTCTGTGCTGAGCGGATTACCCATCGTTCCTGTTGAATGGAATTCTCAGGCCTCCCTTTCCCTTCAACCCGTCTCGCTGCAGATCAATGATTCTCCATGTTGCTCTGCAATAATAATGACCCATGATTCAGTGGTTGCTCTGTGTGCTTCAATGCATGTGTTCACATCAAACCCCATAGGTCACGCTGTGATGTGATATGTCCCCATTACTTTGTATCAACTGCTGCCCACATAAAGACTCATATCACTGGCCACTTTAATAAATGGATCACTAGTCACTTTAAACAATTCCACTTTATTAATGTTAACATATCTTACATTATTCATCTCATATGTATATACTGTACTCTATACCATCTACTGCATCTTGCCTATGCCGTTTGGTCATCGCTCATCCATATATTTATATTTAGATATATTTAGATATGCACATATTCTCATTCCACCCCTTTAGATTGGTGTGTATGAGGTAGTTGTTGGGAATTGTTAGATATTACTTGTTAGATATTACTGCACTGTCAGAACTAGGAGCACAAGCATTTCACAGCACTCACAGTAACATCTGCTAACCATGTGTATGTGACCAATAACATCTGCTAACCATGTGTATGTGACCAATAACATCTGATAACCATGTGTATGTGACCAATAACATCTGATAACCATGTGTATGTGACCAATAACATCTGATAACCATGTGTATGTAATTTATAACATCTGCTAACCATGTGTATGTGATTTATAACATCTGCTAACCATGTGTATGTGATTTATAACATCTGCTAACCATGTGTATGTGACCAATAACATCTGATAACCATGTGTATGTGATCAATAACATCTGCTAACCATGTGTATGTGACCAATAACATCTGCTAACCATGTGTATGTGATTTATAACATCTGCTAACCATGTGTATGTGATTTATAACATCTGCTAACCATGTGTATGTGACCAATAACATCTGATAACCATGTGTATGTGATTTATAACATCTGCTAACCATGTGTATGTGACCAATAACATCTGATAACCATGTGTATGTGATTTATAACATCTGCTAACCATGTGTATGTGACCAATAACATTTGATTTGATTTGATCTGCCATCCCTTCTAACAACTCAGAGGCACAGCCCACGGCCCATGACCAGGAGGAGGAGGAATAGAGTGTTATTATGAATTAGTATGGCCAGGAGGAGGAGGAATAGAGTGTTATTATGAATTAGTATGGCCAGGAGGAGGAGGAATAGAGTGTTATAATGAATTAGTATGGCCAGGAGGAGGAATAGAGTGTTATTATGAATTAGTATGGCCAGGAGGAGGAGGAATAGAGTGTTATTATGAATTAGTATGGCCAGGAGGAGGGAATAGAGTGTTATTATGAATTAGTATGGCCAGGAGGAGGATTATGAATTAGTATGGCCAGGAGGAGGAGGAATGAGTGTTATTATGAATTAGTATGGCCAGGAGGAGGATAATATACACGTCTCATTTGCATAAAACCCCACGGCTGCGTGAATGTCATATTTTTCTCTCCGGGAGGCAGGTAGGCAGGATTCCCCAGCCAGATGAGGACTTCAGCAGTGACTTCATGTAGTGGCTGTATGTTGTCCTCTATTCCCCTATAGTTTTTCATCCCATAGTGACTGACTGGGACAGAGGTGACAGGAGGGGAGAGGGGGAGTGGGGGGGAGAGGCGGAGAGGGGGGGGAGTGGGGGAGAGGGGGGTGGGGGAGAGGGGGAGAGGGGGAGAGAGAGGGGGAGACAGACAACACTGCTTGACATTTCCAACCCAGCCTTCCTGTAGTCACTAAGCCTGGTGACGAGGGGTGTGGGCCTCCTGTCTCTCTTGGCGCCCAACTGGTGATTACATGTGTGGGCATCCTGCCTTTAGCAGTGCCTCCTCCATACCTCTCCGTCTCTCTGTGCTGTATCCCCACACATCCACCTATCCTCTCCTCCACCCCTTCACCTCTCCTCTCCTCACCTCTGCCTCTCCTTTCCTCTACCTCTCCTCTCCTCGACCTCTACCTCTTCTCCTCCACCCCTCTCCTCTCCTCTCCTCACCTCTGCCTCTCCTTTCCTCTACCTCTCCTCGACCTCTACCTCTACCTCTTCTCCTCCCCTCCCCTCTCCTCTCCTCTCCTCTCCTCTCCTCCTCTCCTCTCCTCTCTCCTCCTCCTCTCCTCTCCTCTCCTCTCCTCTCCTCTCCTCCTCCTCCTCTCCTCTCCTCTCTCCTCTCCTCTCCTCTCCTCTCCTCTCCTCTCCTCCACCCATCAATCTCTCCTCTCCTCCCCTCCCCTCTCCTCTCCTCCACCCCTCCACCTCTCCTCTCCTCCACCCATCAACCTCTCCTCTCCTCATCCCTCCAGCTCCCCTCCACACAGCTCCTGTGAAGTGATAAAGTCAGGATCAGACAGGGTCTTGGGAGGCTGCAGGCATACAGATGGATAAAGGTAATGTAATCCCTGATGAAAATATGCTTTTTATCCAGACATTTGTACTAGATGATGAGAAGGCCAGGGTGAAAAGATGTGGGAGGGAGGAGGAACAGTTTCAGACCAAGCAGTCCTAGACAGGAGAGGACGTGCAGTGTTTTCCATCAAAACTAAAGTGTTGGAAAACCATGTGTACAGCTGTCTGGGGCCTTATATATCAAGCTTCCCATAGCAGCAGGGCTGATCTAGGAACAGTTCTGCCATTTAGATCACAATGAATAAGATAAAAAAATTATCCTAGTTCAACACTCCATCTCTGATAGAAACTGATCCTAGACCAACACTCCATCTCTGAGGATGGAAACTGATCCTAGACCAACACTCCATCTCTGATAGAAACTGATCCTAGACCAACACTCCATCTCTGAGGATGGAAACTGATACTAGACCAACACTCCATCTCTGATAGAAACTGATCCTAGACCAACACTCCATCTCTGAGGTTAGAAACCGATCCTAGACCAACACTCCATCTCTGATGGAAACTGATCCTAGATCAACACTCCATCTCTGAGGATGGAAACTGATCATAGACCAACACTCCATCTCTGATAGAAACTGATCCTATAAACCAACACTCCATCTCTGATAGAAACTGATACTAGACCAACACTCCATCTCTGATAGAAACTGATCCTAGACCAACACTCCATCTCTGATAGAAACTGATCCTAGACCAACACTCCATCTCAGACAGAAACTGATCCTAGACCAACACTCCATCTCAGACGGAAACTGATCCTAGACCAACACTCCATCTCTGAGGATGGAAACTGATCCTAGACCAACACTCCATCTCTGATAGAAACTGATCCTAGAACAACACTCCATCTCTGATAGAAACTGATCCTAGAACAACACTCCATCTGTGAGACACTTTATATATACGGTCCTTGGTACGTTTGTTGGATGACTGGTGAACCAAGGAGTATTTCAGTAGTTTAACAGAAACGTTGATGTCCACAGGGTTATCAGTCTCTGTCAGCGTTGATGTCCACAGTGTTATCACTCTCTGTCAGCATTGATGTCCACAGGGTTATCAGTCTCTGTCAGCATTGATGTCCACAGGGTTATCAGTCTCTGTCAGTACTGATATCCACAGGGTTATCAGTCTCTGTCAGCATTGATGTCCACAGGGTTATCAGTCTCTGTCAGCATTGATGTCCACAGGGTTATCAGTCTCTGTCAGCATTGATGTCCACAGTGTTATCACTCTCTGTCAGCATTGATATCCACAGGGTTATCAGTCTCTGTCAGCATTGATGTCCACAGTGTTACCATCTCTGTCAGCATTGATGTCCACAGTGTTATCACTCTCTGTCAGCGTTGATGTCCACAGTGTTATCACTCTCTGTCAGCATTGATGTCCACAGTGTTATCACTCTCTGTCAGCATTGATGTCCACAGGGTTATCAGTCTCTGTCAGCATTGATGTCCACAGGGTTATCAGTCTCTGTCAGCATTGATGTCCACAGTGTTATCACACTCTGTCAGCATTGATGTCCACAGGGTTATCAGTCTCTGTCAGCATTGATGTCCACAGGGTTATCAGTCTCTGTCAGCATTGATGTCCACAGGGTTATCAGTCTCGGTCAGCGTTGATGTCCACAGTGTTATCACTCTCTGTCAGCATTGATGTCCACAGGGTTATCACTCTCTGTCAGCATTGATGTCCACAGGGTTATCAGTCTCTGTCAGCATTGATGTCCACAGTGTTATCAGTCTCTGTCAGCATTGATGTCCACAGTGTTATCAGTCTCTGTCAGCATTGATGTCCACAGTGTTATCAGTCTCTGTCAGCGTTGATGTCCACAGTGTTATCAGTCTCTGTCAGCATTGATGTCCACAGTGTTATCAGTCTCTGTCAGCATTGATGTCCACAGGGTTATCAGTCTCTGTCAGCGTTGATGTCCACAGGGTTATCAGTCTCTGTCAGCGTTGATGTCCACAGGGTTATCAGTCTCTGTCAGCATCCACAGGGTTATCAGTCTCTGTCAGCATTGATGTCCACAGGGTTATCAGTCTCTGTCAGCATTGATGTCCACCGGGTTATCAGTCTCTGTCAGCATTGATGTCCACAGTGTTATCACTCTCTGTCAGCATTGATATCCACAGGGTTATCAGTCTCTGTCAGCATTGATGTCCACAGTGTTATCACTCTCTGTCAGCATTGATGTCCACAGGGTTATCAGTCTCTGTCAGCATTGATGTCCACAGTGTTATCACTCTCTGTCAGCATTGATGTCCACAGTGTTATCACTCTCTGTCAGCATTGATGTCCACAGGGTTATCAGTCTCTGTCAGCATTGATGTCCACAGGGTTATCAGTCTCTGTCAGCATTGATGTCCACAGGGTTATCAGTCTCTGTCAGCATTGATGTCCACAGGGTTATCAGTCTCTGTCAGCATTGATGTCCACAGTGTTATCACTCTCTGTCAGCATTGATGTCCACAGGGTTATCAGACTCTGTCAGCGTTGATGTCCACAGGGTTATCAGTCTCTGTCAGCGTTGATGTCCACAGGGTTATCAGTCTCTGTCAGCGTTGATGTCCGCAGGGTTATCAGTCTCTGTCAGCATCCACAGGGTTATCAGTCTCTGTCAGCATTGATGTCCACAGGGTTATCAGTCTCTGTCAGCATTGATGTCCACAGGGTTATCAGTCTCTGTCAGCGTTGATGTCCACAGTGTTATCACTCTCTGTCAGCGTTGATGTCCACAGTGTTATCACTCTCTGTCAGCGTTGATGTCCACAGTGTTATCACTCTCTGTCAGCATTGATGTCCACAGTGTTATCAGTCTCTGTCAGCATTGATGTCCACAGTGTTATCAGTCTCTGTCAGCATTGATGTCCATAGGGTTATCAGCCACTGACAGCATTGATGTCCACAGGGTTATCACTCTCTGTCAGCATTGATGTCCACAGGGTTATCAGTCTCTGTCAGCATTGATGTCCACAGTGTTATCAGTCTCTGTCAGCATTGATGTCCACAGGGTTATCAGTCTCTGTCAGCATTGATGTCCACAGGGTTATCAGTCTCTGTCAGCATTGATGTCCACAGGGTTATCAGTCTCTGTCAGCATTGATGTCCACAGGGTTATCACTCTCTGTCAGCATTGATGTCCACAGGGTTATCCGTCTCTGTCAGCATTGATGTCCACAGGGTTATCAGTCTCTGTCAGCATTGATGTCCACAGGGTTATCAGTCTCTGTCAGCGTTGATGTCCACAGGGTTATCAGTCTCTGTCAGCGTTGATGTCCACAGGGTTATCAGTCTCTGTCAGCGTTGATGTCCACAGGGTTATCAGTCTCTGTCAGCATCCACAGGGTTATCAGTCTCTGTCAGCATCCACAGGGTTATCAGTCTCTGTCAGCATTGATGTCCACAGGGTTATCAGTCTCTGTCAGCATTGATGTCCACAGTGTTATCACTCTCTGTCAGCATTGATGTCCACAGGGTTATCAGTCTCTGTCAGCATTGATGTCCACAGGGTTATCAGTCTCTGTCAGCATTGATGTCCACAGTGTTATCACTCTCTGTCAGCGTTGATGTCCACAGTGTTATCAGTCTCTGTCAGCATTGATGTCCACAGTGTTATCAGTCTCTGTCAGCATTGATGTCCACAGTGTTATCACTCTCTGTCAGCATTGATGTCCACAGTGTTATCAGTCTCTGTCAGCGTTGATGTCCACAGGGTTATCACTCTCTGTCAGCATTGATGTCCACAGGGTTATCAGGCTCTGTCAGCATTGATGTCCACAGGGTTATCAGTCTCTGTCAGCATTGATGTCCACAGGGTTATCACTCTCTGTCAGCATTGATGTCCACAGGGTTATCACTCTCTGTCAGCGTTGATGTCCACAGGGTTATCAGTCTCTGTCAGCGTTGATGTCCACAGGGTTATCAGTCTCTGTCAGCATCCACAGGGTTATCAGTCTCTGTCAGCATTGATGTCCACAGGGTTATCAGTCTCTGTCAGCATTGATGTCCACAGGGTTATCAGTCTCTGTCAGCATTGATGTCCACAGTGTTATCACTCTCTGTCAGCATTGATGTCCACAGGATTATCAGTCTCTGTCAGCATTGATGTCCACAGTGTTAGCACTCTCTGTCAGCATTGATGTCCACAGGGTTATCAGTCTCTGTCAGCATTGATGTCCACAGTGTTATCACTCTCTGTCAGCATTGATGTCCACAGGGTTATCACTCTCTGTCAGCATTGATGTCCACAGTGTTATCACTCTCTGTCAGCGTTGATGTCCACAGTGTTATCACTCTCTGTCAGCGTTGATGTCCACAGTGTTATCAGTCTCTGTCAGCATTGATGTCCACAGTGTTATCAGTCTCTGTCAGCATTGATGTCCACGGTGTTATCAGTCTCTGTCAGCATTGATGTCCATAGGGTTATCAGCCACTGACAGCATTGAATCTTATGGTTGGATTTCAGAATGATTAATGATTTTTGACCATGATTTTGACCATGATTTTG
>NW_024608411.1:0-2500 GCF_018296145.1 Oncorhynchus tshawytscha | reverse complement strand
AGCCATCAGTCAGCCAGGAGCCGCCAGAGCCGTCAGTCAGCCAGGAGCTGCCATAGCCGCCAGCCAGCCAGGAGCTGTCAGAGCCGTCAGTCAGCCAGGAGCAGCCAGAGCCGTCAGTCAGCCAGGAGCTGCCAGAGCCGTCAGCCAGCCAGGAGCTGCCAGAGCCGTCAGCCAGCCAGGACCTGCCAGAGCCATCAGTCAGCCAGGAGCTGCCAGAGCCGTCAGTCAGCCAGGAGCTGCCAGAGCCGTCAGTCAGCCAGGAGCTGCCAGAGCCGTCAGTCAGCCAGGAGATCATATTTAAGCAGCCTTTTCCCCACCTGTTTGTTGTGGGATCTTGTCCATGTATAGTTGCCTGGGAGCACTACACTAGCTTCACGGTTCGTTTTGCGCTTTATTGTTATCTGTGTGTTTCACGTCTAATAAAAGATGACGGAACCAAACGACGCTGCACTTTGGTCCGACCATCTTTACAACAACGTTCGTGACACATATATCACAAACCCCGGGAGCCTTAGTGCTATTATAAACTGGTTACCAACGTAATTAGATCAGTAAAACTAAGTGTTTTGTCATACCCGTGGTATACGGTCTGATATATCACGGCTTCAGCCAATCAGCATTCAGGGCTCGAACCACCCAGTTTATAATCTTCAATAATCAATGGCTAAGTCTCATGATTTTAAAAGTCAGAAAATGATGTAGCAACCGTATATTGGACTTGCATTTATGGCCTCAGGGTATAGGAGAGGTAAACATATTACCCTCCAGACCCTCAATGCCAATTCTCTCTGTGTTCATCTTACCTTACCTCTACAACACTGTGTGAATGGTTTCACCAGGTACCTCACCTTTACAGCCCAGTGTGAATGGTTTCACCAGGTACCTCACCTTTACAGCCCAGTGTGAATGGTTTCACCAGGTACCTCACCTTTACAGCCCAGTGTGAATGGTTTTACCAGGTACCTCACCTTTACAGCCCAGTGTGAATGGTTTCACCAGGTACCTCACCTTTACAGCCCAGTGTGAATGGTTTCACCAGGTACCTCACCTTTACAGCCCAGTGTGAATGGTTTCACCAGGTACCTCACCTTTACAGCCCAGTGAGTGTGAATGGTTTCACCAGGTACCTCACCTTTACAGCCCAGTGAGTGTGAATGGTTTCACCAGGTACCTCACCTTTACAGCCCAGTGAGTGTGAATGGTTTCACCAGGTACCTCACCTTTACAGCCCAGTGTGAATGGTTTCACCAGGTACCTCACCTTTACAGCCCAGTGTGAATGGTTTCACCAGGTACCTCACCTTTACAGCCCAGTGTGAATGGTTTCACCAGGTACCTCACCTTTACAGCCCAGTGTGAATGGTTTCACCAGGTACCTCACCTTTACAGCCCAGTGTGAATGGTTTCACCAGGTACCTCACCTTTACAGCCCAGTGAGTGTGAATGGTTTCACCAGGTACCTCACCTTTACAGCCCAGTGTGAATGGTTTCACCAGGTACCTCACCTTTACAGCCCAGTGTGAATGGTTTCACCAGGTACCTCACCTTTACAGCCCAGTGAGTGTGAATGGTTTCACCAGGTACCTCACCTTTACAGCCCAGTGTGAATGGTTTCACCAGGTACCTCACCTTTACAGCCCAGTGTGAATGGTTTCACCAGGTACCTCACCTTTACAGCCCAGTGTGAATGGTTTCACCAGGTACCTCACCTTTACAGCCCAGTGTGAATGGTTTCACCAGGTACCTCACCTTTACAGCCCAGTGTGAATGGTTTCACCAGGTACCTCACCTTTACAGCCCAGTGTGAATGGTTTCACCAGGTACCTCACCTTTACAGCCCAGTGAGTGTGAATGGTTTCACCAGGTACCTCACCTTTACAGCCCAGTGTGAATGGTTTCACCAGGTACCTCACCTTTACAGCCCAGTGTGAATGGTTTCACCAGGTACCTCACCTTTACAGCCCAGTGTGAATGGTTTCACCAGGTACCTCACCTTTACAGCCCAGTGAGTGTGAATGGTTTCACCAGGTACCTCACCTTTACAGCCCAGTGTGAATGGTTTCACCAGGTACCTCACCTTTACAGCCCAGTGAGTGTGAATGGTTTCACCAGGTACCTCACCTTTACAGCCCAGTGAGTGTGAATGGTTTCACCAGGTACCTCACCTTTACAGCCCAGTGTGAATGGTTTCACCAGGTACCTCACCTTTACAGCCCAGTGAGTGTGAATGGTTTCACCAGGTACCTCACCTTTACAGCCCAGTGTGAATGGTTTCACCAGGTACCTCACCTTTACAGCCCAGTGTGAATGGTTTCACCAGGTACCTCACCTTTACAGCCCAGTGTGAATGCTTTCACCAGGTACCTCACCTTTACAGCCCAGTGTGAATGGTTTCACCAGGTACCTCACCTTTACAGCCCAGTGTGCTGTAGATCCACCATAGAAGAAGCTTGCAGATTGTCTTCATAGACTGCTGATAATAGCTATTTGTGTACTGTGTG
>NW_024608410.1:0-61432 GCF_018296145.1 Oncorhynchus tshawytscha | reverse complement strand
GCGTTCTTCTCTGTTTCAAATGTTTCAAATGTTCCAAATACCCTCCTCCAATCAGAGCTTTAGCTTGTTTCAAATTGGAGAAAGAGAGCAAAAACCCACCAATGAAAAGTTTAGCTTGTTTCAAATGTTTTTCAGCCAATCATCACTCTCCGAAAGTCCTGGAACGTAACTTGACCACGTAACTTGACCACCCAAAAAATATTTTTTGATCATACCTACCCGGTGAGTATCTGTGGTAATTTCGCTTAATTTGCAAAGAAATCCACATCAAGGACTATAAATGTGATGAAATATGACATTAACACCTCTAACCAACCGCATTTTTTTACTACAGAGGCTACCCGAACTGTGTAATTTAACAACGTCTGTAGATCGCTAGCTACTGTAGCTCTGATCATACCTACCCGGTGAGTATCTGTGGTAATTTCGCTTAATTTGCAAAGAAATCCACATCAAGGACTATAAATGTGATGAAATATGACATTAACACGTCTAGCCAACCGAATTGTTTGACTACAGGAGCTACCCAAACTGTGTAATTTAACAACATCTGTAGATCGCTAGCTACTGTAAAACCTTAGCTAACATCTATATCAACTCAAACTTGGAATTGTATACTATTTAATTGTCTATTTTCCTTCGTTTTTTTGATGGCATGCGTTTGAAGTGTATGTAGTTGAATGAATTGTATTGATGGTCATTGGGGCAAACGTGGCTTTCTATGATTTTGACTAAACTGAATTTAACTGCATATGAGCTAATAATCAACCTAACCCCTCTCCATATCACTAATATTTTCCTATACCCCCCCCCCCACTCACTGCTGTCCTCCTCCTAGCAGACTTATCAAACGTAAGTTCCTTTATATGTATCTAATATGGTTATGCTGTCACTTGTCACTGCACTCATCAGTCATGATAATAGTATTTTTCTTGTCTCCTAAGATGGAAAATCCTAGTTTCCGGTTCACACCCTCACAGGAGTTGGTCCTCAAGTCCACACCGCAGGCAGTTAAAGTGGCCGCTGACGGCCCCCCTGCTTCTGGTGCCCAGGGCCCTCCTGTGAGGGCTAAGAAGTGGGAGGAAGTGGAAGCAGAGGCTCGAGCCCGTGTCGTCTCCGAGGGAGGTGACCCCGGTGCAGAGATGGTCGTCCTGAGCCGGTGCACGGTTCAGTTCGGCAAGTACCGTGGTCAGACCTTCAAGTGGATGATGGAGAACGACGTGGGCTATATGGTGCACCTGGTAACGGTGCATCAGAAGGAGAGGGAGCGAGAGCGCAGTGTTTCCCAGCATCCCCTGATGGCCAACAAGGACGCCTTGACTCGCTACTCGTGCGCCTATCCGGCCTTCGCTGAGATGGTCAGGTTCAACCGGGCACACGAGGAAGCTAAAGTCCTGTTCTCACAGCCAGGTGAGTTTGTTTGATTCTCCTCATTGTATGTAAGATGGAACTCTTTTGCTCTGACAGTTAATTGGTTCCTGTGCTGATTTCAGGCCAGGAGGGCAAGGCCCTTGTCGGCATTGGGAAGTACAAGTGGGACACGCTGCAGGACCTGTATGAGGCTACGGGTGCAGACAGGATAAAGTAAGGGGCGAGCGTCTTTTGTGTTTTCTATGTTCATGTCAGTGTTTTTTATGCAACATTTTACATCGGAAACGTTCCCTCTGCTGTGTCTCACACAGATATGTCAGGAGCATGAGGACGCAGACACCCCGTTGTCCTGGGAGTGCGATGGCCGCCTTGATTGATTACATTCAGCGCAGAGACCGGGAGGGGGTAGCTGCTGTGGCCAGGCTTGCCGCAGCCAGCACCATCCCCGCCAGTAACACCCGGCCCAACAGTGCGGCTACGTAAGTGTTACATATCTTAAAGGAAAATATAATTCTACTTGTTCCACACAGTTGGAAATGGTGCCATATTTGCTGTTTTGTTTTCAAAGGCCTCTTGGTCCTGCGATCTCTGCGTTCCTTTCAAGGCGCTCTCTCGCCCCAGAAGATGAAGAAACTCATTGCAGTTCAAGGTGAGTGTGTAGTTACACATGTAAGATAAAAATAAAACTGTTTTGATAAGCTGTGTAGCTCCCAATCCTTTCTCTCTCCACGTGATATAGGGGTGTCTTTCCCTCGACCAGCACTGCCACCAACAGATATATCAGACGCAGAGCTGGTCAAAGCAGCTGATGACATAGACACATGTATGTTTTTACATCACTATTAATTGACATAGGACATTTGATAATTATTCAGTTCAAGTTTTTGCTGACATGTATTAAAGTGTTTTAAATATTTTTCCCTATCATCAGCCCAAGGAAATGTATTGGTAAGAGTCATCTGGGTTTTAGAGGAGAGTCACTGCATGTATGCACTATTACATATCTTACCTTGCCACTGTAGCTGTCATCCTGTATGTAGCTGTCATCCTGTATGTGGCTGTCATCCTGCATGTAGCTGTCATCCTGCATGTAGCTGTCATCCTGTATGTCACGTAATCATGACTTTCTATTTTCCATTTTAATCACTAATTTCATTTAAGTTTTTTACACTCACACTTGACCAACACTCATTTAATTATTTTGTTACATCCTATCACTGATTGATATTCATCTGGGCATGTTGGAATTGTGCTATTAACTTAATCACTGTTATCTACATTTGTAATATGTCTGTTCATTCATGCAAGCATTTATTCATTAATTTAACCTATTTATTTCTGTGTCACTGCAAAAGCCGTAGCCCTACAGCTCCACCCATCGCTCCCTCGGCCTCTGCCTCCAAATGACCGAGCCCCGGTCCCTGCCCCGGTTCCTGACCCGGCCCCTGCTCCTGCCCTACTAGGGCGGAGCGAAGAGGAGGATTTGCCCCGGCAGTCCTTCCTGCCTCCAAGGCCCGCCTCAGAAAGTGCTGAGGTAAATTCATCAACTGTAATTACTCCACATTGTTAAGATATTAAACATTGGACACAGTTGTCTTGTCTCCTGCATACTCTCTCCCTGTCCGTTTCTCTGAAACATTACCATCTCTTCTCCCCCATCTCTCTCCTCTCACTCAGCTGCTGCTTCCAGAGAGTTGGCGTTCATCTCTCACCAAGGAGCAGCAGCGGTGGATCGGCCGCACGCGGTTCACCAGGAACAGCTTTGGGAGGTCGACACTCACCACTGACCTGGTCACGTGGTGGAACCCTCCCCAACCGCGGCCGATCTACAATCAGCCACCCGCATCCCCCGACCCCTTCTTCGCATGTCAGCTGTCATAACCCTCCCCAACCACAGCCGATCTACAATCAGCCGCCTGCATCCCCCGAGCCCTTCTTCACATGTCAGCTATCATAACCCTCCCCAACCACAGCCGATCTACAATCAGCCACCTGCATCCCCCGAGCCCTTCTTCACATGTCAGCTGTTCCTTTGGATGCCCGTACGTATATGGGCATACAGGCTGGCATGTCCCCAGTCTGGGTGCAGAGGCACACTGTGCAAGGCTGGGCTCTACAAGACCATCCGGAGGGTCTTGGACATCGACCGCTGGTATCTCATGGCCACTGAGTACCTGGAATGCGCCCGGTGTAAGAAGAAGGTCGCGGGGTGGTCACGGGACCTTGTCATTCAGCTGGACGCTCGGCATCGCTGCCAGTTTCCAGCAATTTTGACATACACAAGTAAGTTCACAAGGTTTTGTTAGTTAGTAATGAAGTTAAATGAATGCATGTCATTCATATGCTTTCTCTCTCTCTCTCTTTCTCTCTCTCTCTCTTTCTCTCTCTCTAGGCTGTCCTGTGACCTGCGGGTTGTGAGGATGCTGAGGTCGCGCACTTTGGGGAACAGTGCGTCACAGACCTACAGCAAGCTGTGTGAAAGTCACAGCGAGTCCTGGATGCGGAGTTGTATACGGTACCTCGGTACCTCGGGGAGTGCAAGCAGTTTCTGGCCTTGGGCATTGGGCGGCAGTTCACTGATCCACCGGAGATGCCCCCGGTGCCCTCACCCGTCTGGCTTCTGACTGTCTACAGCCATGACGTGCTATCGCGGCTGGATGAGGTGAAGGCCAGGGTCACCTCCGTCTTTGGGTCCAACTTAGAGATGGACTCTACCAAGAAGGTGAGTTTTCACTTAAAAATGTGAAGATGAGTCATGTCTGATTTTTTTATATCTATATTTAAATAATGTCTTTACCTTTCTGTCTTTGTGTGTCTGTCTCCAGGTGACTAAAAAGCTCGCGAGTACCGCTGCAGACACAGCCGCCTGGGTTACCAACGTCGGTAACGAGCATGGGCAGGTCCTCGTCAGTGTCCTCACTGCCGGTGAGGGTGAGGGCCTGCTCCCCATGGCGGCTGGTCTCATGGAGCGGTACCGGCTCCCCGGGGAGGCGCCCCCCCAGCTCATGTACGTGGACCGAGACTGCTGCTCCAGCTTCGGAGGATCAAAAACAGCTGTACAATGACTGGGACCAGCTGGTTGTTCGGCTGGACATCTGGCACCTGATGTGGCGGTTCGCGTCAGGTGTCACCACTGAGAGCCACCAGCTCTACGGTCCCTTCATGCGGCAGCTGTCAGCCTGCATCTTTGAGTGGGATGCAGGCGATGTCCGCCGACTGCTGGAGGCCAAGAGGTCTGAGCTGGAGGGGAAGCACGGGATGGTCGGCCTCACCGAGGCAGAGGTTTCGAGGAAGATCGGCAGGAAGGAGATTGCGCTTCACTGTCGGCGTCGTACGCGTGGAGCTGCGGCGACCGAAGTCCTTCTCCTTGACCTCCTCGAGACCTTCAACAGCGAGAGGTCAGGGGTCGACACCCTGGGCATCCCGTTGCTGGACTCCATCCGCATCCAGGCAATCTGGAAAGAGCAGAGGCGCCACCTCCACTGCATACAGGACCCACCCGGTGTACAGTTGTACACCGAGACCGGCAAAATCACCAAGGGCGGCGTGATGTTGCCGGTTTATCGCTGCGCACGGGGCTCCACATCCTTGGAGTCATTCCATCTCCACCTCAACCGGTTCATCCCAGGTAATTGTCATTGTGGAGCTTAAAGTAATGCTTAATGTTTAATGTTAACAGCAACAGCTCTCCCACCCTAATCATGCATTGTTCTCTCAGGTACCAGGGCAAATGCAATGCATTTCCAGGCATTCCTGTTGGATGGACTGGTGAGGTGGAACGAGGACCGTGCGCAGGCAGCAGTGGAGGGAAAGAACAGGCAGCCCCTGCTCTCCTACAGTGGCCACCTGCAGCACATCCTTAACCTTAGCAGCCAAAGGGTGCTTGGCAAGGAACAGGTTAAGGACTACTCCAAGCCTAGCGAGTACACAGGTAAGTCAAGTAAGAGAATGAACATTTACATCAGTTACATTAATTACATCCCATTAACACTTCTCTACTCTGCTTTTTATTTTTTTATTTCATAGGGGAACTCCTCGGAGTGGAGTACCTGTACTCGCAGACTGGCAGAGTGCTGCAGGATGTCAGCGGGGACCCTGACCTTCCGGAAGAGGCAGCCGCCGTCGAGCAGCTCGACGAGGAGGACGAGGGCTTTCAGGAGGAGGATGTAGACCAGACAGTCCACATCCCTCATGTCCCTCGTATGAGCGCCCCGTCCTCAAGCTCAGCGGCACCTCTGTCAGGGGAACCCGCTGACGCACCCAGGTCTGGGCCATCCAGTCCCACCGCCCCTGAAGACGGAAGCTCTCATGAGGCCCCTGGTCGACACTGTTCTCCTCACCCTGACCACTCCTCTGATTCAGAGGTAATTATACTTGACCTTTTGTGTTGGTAAAAAAATACATGCTATTGCAACCTCTTTTAAATAAGGAATTGAGACAAACTCAAGACACAAGTTTTGGGTGTTTAATAACAAGGATGCCATCGGCTGAGTGCAAACATTTTAGAAAGCTCACAACACAAGAGTTTCATTTTAAAAGAATCCATCAGTGTGATTTTCTGTTAGTTACACAATGTAAAATAACATCTATTCCTTTGTAGAAACATCTTAAGTGTTACCCCTAAATGTAGGACATTATCTCTTTATCTTCAGGAGGAGACTAAAGGCCCTGATGCAATGCCAGGCTACCAGCATGTCCGCAGGCTTGCCAGGGCCTTGGTGGGGGTGTGGAACCGTCAGGGGTTGTCGGACCGCAGGGTAGACGGTCTGGTGGCACTGTGGCTGGTGCTGCCAGACTTCGACAAACAGCGCTTGATCTACCCTGCCCGACACCAGGAGAGGATCGTTCAGGGGCGGTTCAAAGCAACAAAGGGGAAGTCGTCCATTGTCCTAGGAAAAGACTCTCTCCAACGGTATGTTGTTAGTGTTCATGTCCTCCACCTTACTATTTTATTGCCTGCCTCTACATTAAATGCATATGAAGGTCAGGCGATGGCTATCATTTTTCAATGTTCTCTAATTATTTATCTCCTCTGTTTCAGTTGCCTTCTCGGACTCAACTCGGGCCCTGCAAATTGGCCGGGCACTAGCCGTTTGGTGGAGGCCATTTGCAGTCAGCTCTGTCAAATCCATCCCAGCGCCACGCAGTCTGCCGGCGTCAAGAAGAGCAGGTGGGCGCTCATTCTGGCAGACTACGTGGGCATCAGGGAGGCAGTGCTGAACAGCCCGAGGTTGATGGCCCAGACCAACCTTCAGCTCTTTGAGCTGAATCAAAGAACCATTAGTCAGTGGTAAGACATTAACTTATGAAGGACTTGTTACATGTGTGACGTGACTAATGACCATCTGAGTGACAGCTTGTTTGTTTTCTCTCCCTGTTTCAGGTTCCCGGTGTCAGAAGGAGAGGGAGAGGATGGTGCTGCAGCAGCGATTGGGGCTCGCTGCTGCCCCCAGCGTCACCACCCACCCCCTGAATCCAGGCAATCTTCTCTTTCCCTACGCCCCCCCGGTCCCACACGCCCACCTGGAGCAACAGCCCCTCCACTTCCTGGCCCCTCCCAAACCCTGCAAGCCCTCCACTAACTGGCCCCTCCCAAACCCTGCAAGCCTTCCACTTCCTGGCCCCTCCCAAACCCTGCAAGCCCTCCACTTCCTGGCCCCTCCCAAACCCTGCAAGCCCTCCAGTGCCAACGACAATGGCGGAGGACAAAGAGGAGGGGAGAAAAGGCAACGCGAGCAGTATGTCTGCTCCAGATGTGGGTTGCCGAGGGAGACGGGGCACAGCCGCTTCGGCAGAGTGTCGTTCTGCTCTGTTGCTGGGGGGGGGGTAAGACCGTGGCCCAGTGGCTGGAGGAAATGAAGGACGCGAAGGGGAGAGGTGAAGAACAATAAGGGGAGAGGTGAAGGACGCTAAGGGGAGAGGTGAAGGACACTAAGGGGAGAGGTGAAGGACGCTAAGAGGAGAGGTGAAGGACACTAAGGGGAGAGGTGAAGGACACTGAGGGGAGAGGTGAAGGACACTAAGGGGAGAGGTGAAGGACACTAAGGGGAGAGGTGAAAGACACTGAGCCACTGGCTGTGATGGTCGGACGTTTTTATTTGTAAATAGTTCACTGTTCCCCTCTACCTGGACCAAGACCTTGAGCGCGGTGTAGAGGCTTGTGTGTGTTGAGGACCCTCAGAGCTATATTGTCTGTAGTCTATAAGACTACTGGTAGGGTAACCCATGGTAGGCAGTTCTGAGGCGAGACACCAGACTAACATCGGTCCGTTCCCAAACAAAATCCTGTAAAAAAAAAGGATTGACATTAAATATTCATTTATTTAATGTTAATTGGATTTGGACTAACCCATGGTAGGCAGGTCTGAGGCGAGACACCAGACTAACGTCGGTCCCAAGCAAAATGTTTTATGAGCATGTGAACATTTTATTTACATAGTTCAAAGTTCATAGTTATTTACATAGTATAGCGAAGACAGACAGACAGAATCGTGATGCACCTGTTAAGAAAAAGAGATAGACATTAAAATATACAAATATATATATTTTTTATTTATTTTATTTATTTCACCTTTATTTAACCAGGTAGGCTAGTTGAGAACAAGTTCTCATTTGCAACTGCGACCTGGCCAAGATAAAGCATAGCAGTGTGAACAGACAACACAGAGTTACACATGGAGTAATCAATTAACAAGTCAATAACACAGTAGAAAAAAAGGGGAGTCTATATACATTGTGTGCAAAAGGCATGAGGAGGTAGGCGAATAATTACAATTTTGCAGATTAATAACACTGGAGTGATAAATGATCAGATGGTCATGTACAGGTAGAGATATTGGTGTGCAAAATAGCAGAAAAGTAAATAAATAAAAACAGTATGGGGATGAGGTAGGTAAAAATGGGTGGGCTATTTACCGATAGACTATGTACAGCTGCAGCGATCGGTTAACTGCTCAGATAGCAGATGTTTGAAGTTGGTGAGGGAGATAAAAGTCTCCAACTTCAGCGATTTTTGCAATTCGTTCCAGTCACAGGCAGCAGAGAACTGGAACGAAAGGCGGCCAAATGAGGTGTTGGCTTTAGGGATGATCAGTGAGATACACCTGCTGGAGCGCGTGCTACGGATGGGTGTTGCCATCGTGACCAGTGAACTGAGATAAGGCGGAGCTTTACCTAGCATGGACTTGTAGATGACCTGGAGCCAGTGGGTCTGGCGACGAATATGTAGCGAGGGCCAGCCGACTAGAGCATACAAGTCGCAGTGGTGGGTGGTATAAGGTGCTTTAGTGACAAAACGGATGGCACTGTGATAAACTGCATCCAGTTTGCTGAGTAGAGTGTTGGAAGCAATTTTGTAGATGACATCGCCGAAGTCGAGGATCGGTAGGATAGTCAGTTTTACTAGGGTAAGTTTGGCGGCGTGAGTGAAGGAGGCTTTGTTGCGGAATAGAAAGCCGATTCTTGATTTGATTTTCGATTGGAGATATTTGATATGAGTCTGGAAGGAGAGTTTACAGTCTAGCCAGACACCTAGGTACTTATAGATGTCCACATATTCAAGGTCGGAACCATCCAGGGTGGTGATGCTGGTCAGGCGTGCGGGTGCAGGCAGCGGACTGTTGAAAAGCATGCATTTGGTTTTACTAGCGTTTAAGAGCAGTTGGAGGCCACGGAAGGAGTGTTGTATGGCATTGAAGCTCGTTTGGAGGTTAGATAGCACAGTGTCCAAGGACGGGCCGGAAGTATATAGAATGGTGTCGTCTGCGTAGAGGTGGATCAGGGAATCGCCCGCAGCAAGAGCAACATCATTGATATATACAGAGAAAAGAGTCGGCCCGAGGATTGAACCCTGTGGCACCCCCATAGAGACTGCCAGAGGACCGGACAGCATGCCCTCCAATTTGACACACTGAACTCTGTCTGCAAAGTAATTGGTGAACCAGGCAAGGCAGTCATCCGAAAACCGAGGCTACTGAGTCTGCCGATAAGAATATGGTGATTGACAGAGTCGAAAGCCTTGGCAAGGTCGATGAAGACGGCTGCACAGTACTGTCTTTTATCGATGGCGGTTATGATATCGTTTAGTACCTTGAGCGTGGCTGAGGTGCACCCGTGACTGGCTCGGAAAACCTGATTGCACAGCGGAGAAGGTACGGTGGGATTCGAGATGGTCAGTGACCTGTTTGTTGACTTGGCTTTCGAAGACCTTAGATAGGCAGGGCAGGATGGATATAGGTCTGTAACAGTTTGGGTCCAGGGTGTCTCCCCCTTTGAAGAGGGGGATGACTGCGGCAGCTTTCCAATCCTTGGAGATCTCAGACGATATGAAAGAGAGGTTGAACAGGCTGGTAATAGGGGTTGCGACAATGGCGGCGGATAGTTTCAGAAATAGAGGGTCCAGATTGTCAAGCCCAGCTGATTTGTACGGGTCCAGGTTTTGCAGCTCTTTCAGAAAATCTGCTATCTGGATTTGGGTAAAGGAGAACCTGGAGAGGCTTGGGCGAGTAGCTGCATGGGGGGGCTGTTGGCCGAGGTTGGAGTAGCCAGGCGGAAGGCATGGCCAGCTGTTGAGAAATGCTTGTTGAAGTTTTCGATAATCATGGATTTATCGGTGGTGACCGTGTTACCTAGCCTCAGTGCAGTGGGCAGCTGGGAGGAGGTGCTCTTGTTCTCCATGGACTTCACAGTGTCCCAGAACTTTTTGGAGTTGGAGCTACAGGATGCAAACTTCTGCCTGAAGAAGCTGGCCTTAGCTTTCCTGACTGACTGCGTGTATTGGTTCCTGACTTCCCTGAACAGTTGCATATCGCGGGGACTATTCGATGCTATTGCAGTCCGCCACAGGATATTTTTGTGACTTGATGTTAAATTATAAACATTAAAATATACAAATACAAAGCAAACATGATTTCTCATTTCATATCATGAAAACTCAACTTCTTGGTAGAGCTAAATGTTTTTTTTCAACAGCAGTTTTTTTTATTTCACCTTTATTTAACCATCATAATGGTAGTTTAACCAGGTAGGCCAGTTGAGAACAAGTTCTCATTTACAACTGCGACCTGGCCAAGATAAAGATAAGCAGTGCGATACAGACAAGAACACAGAGTTACACATGGAGTAATCAATAAACAAGCCAATGACACAAACAAATAAACATGGAATAAACAATAAACAAGCCAATAACACAATTAACAACTTAATGACGCAGTAGAAAAAAAGAAAGTATATATACAGTGTGTGCAAAAGGCATGAGGAGGTAGGCAATAAATAGGCCATAGTAGCGAAGAATTACAATTTAGCAGATTAACACTGGAGTGATACATGGGCAGATGATGTGCAAGTAGAGATACTGGTGTGCAAAAGAGCAGAAAAGTAAATAAAAACAGTATGGGGATGAGGTAGGTGGATTGGTGGGGCTATTTACAGATGGACTATGTTGAGCTGCAGCGATTGGTTTGCTGCTCAGATAGCTCTTATAGCAGTAGCGATAACACATAGGTTAAACAATATAAGGCATGAATAGCTTAACTTGTGCAAGTATAAACATTTTTGTCCACAGGTCAGTGGCCCAGATGCACTTTCTTCAAACTGCTCTTGATGGTGTAACGCCAACCAATCAGCTCCAGGCGCAAATGCATATTAACTTCAGGATTGGTCTGTCCCCCTCGGGACGGTTGATTTAACATAGGCTAATGAGATTAGCATGAGGTTGTAAGTAACAAGAACATTTCCCAGGACATAGACATATCTGATATTGGCAGAAAGCTTAAATTCTTGTTAATCTAACTGCACTGTCTAATTTACAGAAGCTATTCCAGTGAAAGAATACCATGCTATTGTTTGAGGAGAGTGCACAGTTTTGAACATGAATAGTTAATTAACAAACTAAGCACATTTTGGCAGTCTTCATACAATTTTTTTTTACAGAAATGCAATGGTTCATTGGATCAGACTAAAACTTTGCATGTACGCTGCTGCCATGTAGATTGCACCTGGGCTGGAATGGCCTTTCTCTTGCATTTCAAAGATGGTACAAAAAAGTTGTTTTTTTCTTTGTATTATCTTTTACCAGATCTAATGTGTTACATTCTCCTGCATTCCAGATCTAATGTGTTACATTCTCCTGCATTCCAGATCTAATGTGTTACATTCTCCTGCATTCCAGATCTAATGTGTTACATTCTCCTGCATTCCAGATCTAATGTGTTACATTCTCCTGCATTCCAGATCTAATGTGTTACATTCTCCTGCATTCCAGATCTAATGTGTTACATTCTCCTGCATTCCAGATCTAATGTGTTACATTCTCCTGCATTCCAGATCTAATGTGTTACATTCTCCTGCATTCCAGATCTAATGTGTTACATTCTCCTGCATTCCAGATCTAATGTGTTACATTCTCCTGCATTCCAGATCTAATGTGTTACATTCTCCTGCATTCCAGATCTAATGTGTTACATTCTCCTGCATTCCTTTCACATTACCAGATCTAATGTGTTATATTCTCCTGCATTCCAGATCTAATGTGTTACATTCTCCTGCATTCCAGATCTAATGTGTTACATTCTCCTGCATTCCAGATCTAATGTGTTATATTCTCCTGCATTCCAGATCTAATGTGTTACATTCTCCTGCATTCCAGATCTAATGTGTTACATTCTCCTGCATTCCAGATCTAATGTGTTACATTCTCCTGCATTCCAGATCTAATGTGTTACATTCTCCCAGATCTAATGTGTTATTTCTCATTCCAGATCTAATGTGTTATATTCTCCTGCATTCCAGATCTAATGTGTTACATTCTCCTGCATTCCAGATCTAATGTGTTACATTCTCCTGCATTCCAGATCTAATGTGTTACATTCTCCTGCATTCCAGATCTAATGTGTTACATTCTCCTGCATTCCAGATCTAATGTGTTACATTCTCCTGCATTCCAGATCTAATGTGTTACATTCTCCTGCATTCCAGATCTAATGTGTTATATTCTCCTGCATTCCAGATCTAATGTGTTACATTCTCCTGCATTCCAGATCTAATGTGTTACATTCTCCTGCATTCCAGATCTAATGTGTTATATTCTCCTGCATTCCAGATCTAATGTGTTACATTCTCCTGCATTCCAGATCTAATGTGTTATATTCTCCTGCATTCCAGATCTAATGTGTTACATTCTCCTGCATTCCAGATCTAATGTGTTATATTCTCCTGCATTCCAGATCTAATGTGTTACATTCTCCTGCATTCCAGATCTAATGTGTTACATTCTCCTGCATTCCAGATCTAATGTGTTACATTCTCCTGCATTCCAGATCTAATGTGTTACATTCTCCTGCATTCCAGATCTAATGTGTTACATTCTCCTGCATTCCAGATCTAATGTGTTATATTCTCCTGCATTCCAGATCTAATGTGTTACATTCTCCTGCATTCCAGATCTAATGTGTTACATTCTCCTGCATTCCAGATCTAATGTGTTACATTCTCCTGCATTCCAGATCTAATGTGTTACATTCTTCCAGATCTAATGTGTTACATTCTCCTGCATTCCAGATCTAATGTGTTACATTCTCCTGCATTCCAGATCTAATGTGTTACATTCTCCTGCATTCCAGATCTAATGTGTTACATTCTCCTGCATTCCAGATCTAATGTGTTACATTCTCCTGCATTCCTAATTCACATTTCTCCTGCATTCCAGATCTAATGTGTTATATTCTCCTGCATTCCAGATCTAATGTGTTTTATTCTCCTGCATTCCAGATCTAATGTGTTACATTCTCCTGCATTCCAGATCTAATGTGTTACATTCTCCTGCATTCCAGATCTAATGTGTTATATTCTCCTGCATTCCAGATCTAATGTGTTATATTCTCCTGCATTCCAGATCTAATGTGTTACATTCTCCTGCATTCCAGATCTAATGTGTTATATTCTCCTGCATTCCAGATCTAATGTGTTATATTCTCCTGCATTCCAGATCTAATGTGTTACATTCTCCTGCATTCCAGATCTAATGATTCTCCTGCATTCCAGATCTAATGTGTTACATTCTCCTGCATTCCAGATCTAATGTGTTACATTCTCCTTCCAGATCATTCCAGATCTAATGTGTTACATTCTCCTGCATTCCAGATCTAATGTGTTACATTCTCCTGCATTCCAGATCTAATGTGTTACATTCTCCTGCATTCCAGATCTAATGTGTTACATTCTCCTGCATTCCAGATCTAATGTGTTACATTCTCCTGCATTCCAGATCTAATGTGTTACATTCTCCTGCATTCCAGATCTAATGTGTTACATTCTCCTGCATTCCAGATCTAATGTGTTATATTCTCCTCATTCCAGATCTAATGTGTTACATTCTCCTGCATTCCAGATCTAATGTGTTATATTCTCCTGCATTCCAGATCTAATGTGTTATATTCTCCTGCATTCCAGATCTAATGTGTTATATTCTCCTGCATTCCAGATCTAATGTGTTATCTATGTCTCTCCTGCATTCCAGATCTAATGTGTTACATTCTCCTGCATTCCAGATCTAATGTGTTACATTCTCCTGCATTCCAGATCTAATGTGTTACATTCTCCTGCATTCCAGATCTAATGTGTTATATTCTCCTGCATTCCAGATCTAATGTGTTATTTCTCCTGCATTCCAGATCTAATGTGTTACATTCTCCTGCATTCCAGATCTAATGTGTTATATTCTCCTGCATTCCAGATCTAATGTGTTATATTCTCCTGCATTCCAGATCTAATGTGTTACATTCTCCTGCATTCCAGATCTAATGTGTTACATTCTCCTGCATTCCAGATCTAATGTGTTATATTCTCCTGCATTCCAGATCTAATGTGTTATATTCTCCTGCATTCCAGATCTAATGTGTTATCTCCTGCATTCCAGATCTAATGTGTTACATTCTCCTGCATTCCAGATCTAATGTGTTATATTCTCCTGCATTCCAGATCTAATGTGTTATATTCTCCTGCATTCCAGATCTAATGTGTTACATTCTCCTGCATTCCAGATCTAATGTGTTATTCTCCTGCATTCCAGATCTAATGTTCCAGATCTAATGTTTACATTCTCCTGCATTCCAGATCTAATGTGTTACATTCTCCTGCATTCCAGATCTAATGTGTTATATTCTCCTGCATTCCAGATCTAATGTGTTTTATTCTCCTGCATTCCAGATCTAATGTGTTACATTCTCCTGCATTCCAGATCTAATGTGTTATATTCTCCTGCATTCCAGATCTAATGTGTTACATTCTCCTGCATTCCAGATCTAATGTGTTACATTCTCCTGCATTCCTTTCACATTACCAGATCTAATGTGTTATATTCTCCTGCATTCCAGATCTAATGTGTTACATTCTCCTGCATTCCAGATCTAATGTGTTACATTCTCCTGCATTCCAGATCTAATGTGTTATATTCTCCTGCATTCCTTTCACATTACCAGATCTAATGTGTTATATTCTCCTGCATTCCAGATCTAATGTGTTATATTCTCCTGCATTCTCCTGCATTCCAGATCTAATGTGTTATATTCTCCTGCATTCCAGATCTAATGTGTTATATTCTCCTGCATTCCTTTCACATTTCCACAAACGATCTAATGTGTTTATTCCTTTCAAATGGTACCAAGAAGGCAGGCAGTTAGATTTGCGTTTGTCATTTTAGGCGAAAATTGAAGAAGAAAAAAAAGGGGGCATGTGCTTATAGAGGTTTTGAGCACCCGGTCAAAGAGTGATAACAGGCACAGAAGCTCAGTCTAACAGTAGGAGTTTTAATGATGAACCAGAGTATACAGAGTCTGTGTACAGAGGTAAACAGGATGAAAGAGAGCATTATTTCAATATAAATCCAATTAACAATATACATGAAATAATAAATTATCAGCTCAATCTCTATACACAATTTACAATGATAGAAAAATAACATAATTCCTCCCATTAAAGTTAACATTACAACACCAACTGGGCACATAATAGTAATAGGAGAACTGGTGAGGTAATGCATTACCTCCATTGATCTTTTGAGCCAAAATAAAAAATAAAACATGTATTTTGTGTATTCTGAACTATGTAACTCCTATCTTCTGATCATTCCTCAATCTCCCAGATGTCTTCTTTCCAAATATACCATGTTTTAGCATGTCAGGATAATGTAATTACACATGAAATAGCAGTTACTTTTGGGTATGTCTATTTAGGTTGGAAACCTACATTTTGATTTCATGTGTGTCTCATAAGTTTCTAAATTCCCTTACCGGGTATAACTCTTCCCACACTGCAAGCATTGGAATGGCTTCTCTCGTGTGTATTCTCTTATGCACTTTCAGATGCCATGACTGGATAAATCCCATTCCACACTGAGAGCATTGGAAAGGCCTCTCTACAGAGTGTTTGCTTTTTTTATGTCCCCTAATGATAAATACTTATTTTCACACTGGGAGTAGTTATAGGGCTTGTCTCTTGTGTGTGTGTATATATATCTTATGTGATTTAAGGGACCCCAACCTTGTAAAACTCTTTCCACACTGGGAGCAGTGGTAAGGCTTCACCCCGGTGTGTGTTCTCTCATGCTCGTTCAGTTGCCCTGACCAGCTAAAACTACTTTTACAATGGGAACAGTGATAAGGCTTTTCCCCTGTGTGTATTCTTTTATGAGATTTCAGGTCCCCTGATCGGGAAAATGTCCTTCCACACTGAGAGCATTGGAATGGTTTTTCCCCTGTGTGTATTCTCTTATGCTCGTTCAGATGTGTTGACTGGATAAATCTCTTTCCACACTGGAAGCAATGGTAAGGCTTGTCTCCTGTGTGTATTCTTTTATGAGATTTCAGGTCCCCATGTAAAACTCCTTCCACACTGAGAGCAGTGATAATGGCTTTCCCCTGTGTGTGTTCTCTCGTGTGATTTCAGGTTCCTTGACTAGGGAAATCTATTTTTACACTGGGAGCATTGGTAAAAGGCTTGTCTCCTGTGTGTCATCTCATGCTTTCTCAGATTCCATACTTGGGTAAAACTCTTTCCACATGGAGAGCAGTGATAAGACTTCTTCTCTGCATGTGTTCTCTTATGGTTTATCAGGCTCCATAAACGGGTATAACTCTTTCCACACTGGGAACAGTGGTGTCGTCTCGCTGGTTCAGACGTCTCTGGTTCCTCTGAGTTGGGTCTCTCTTCTGCCAAAGATAAACAGAGTGGTTAAAACAGGGAGACCTGAATGAAATCTCCACATATATTTATATTTTAGTCATTTAGCAGACCCTCTTATCCACAGAGACTTACAGTCAAGTGCTCTTACATGTGATGCATGTGCTCCATTGTCTCTTAGCATGTGATGCATGCATGTGCTCCATTGTCTCTTAGCATGTGATGCATGTGCTCCATTGTCTCTTAGCATGATGATGCATGTGATGCATGTGCTCCATTGTCTCTTAGCATGTGCTCCATTGTCTCTTAGCATGTGATGCATGTGCTCCATTGTTCACATGACCCATGTATTTTACACTGTGTGGCTTTAAGGGAATAGTATGGTCACTATCCAGAGCAACGTTAGCTCCATCTTACCCGAAGACATATAGCATACAATTTCTAACGTGCTCCATCAAGGTAGAAGACATAAGCATCCATCTTAAGGTAGCTTGGTGAGACACTACACAACAGTGATAGTAAATACAGTTTCTCAATTAAATGTGATAATTTATAATGACCTGGCTACCGAAGACATAAGCATCAATCTTTTAAATGAACATTCCCCTGGCTACACGAAGACATAAAAAGCATCGCTAAAACAAAAATGGCTTTTTTCTCTCTCAAAATCAATAGAAAACATAAGCATTCCACAACAAGCTAAACCACATCAGGGGAAATCTGGGAAAACCTCAATGTGTAGTTACCCTTTACAAGTGGCACCAGCCATCAGCCTTGTTTGTCCAGCAGTGTTTCTGTAGCAGTTGTTACGGGGAGTTTTCAAAACAAAATGGCCAATGCATTGATGCAAATAATCACGAAGACATAAGCATTTAACTTTCCGTCTACCTGAAGACATAAGCATCGCTAACGGCTACACGAAGACATAAGCATCGCTAACGGCTACACGAAGACATAAGCATCGCTAACGGCTACACGAAGACATAAGCATCGCTAACGGCTACACGAAGACATAAGCATCGCTAACGGCTACACGAAGACATAAGCATCGCTAACGGCTACACGAAGACATAAGCATCGCTAACGGCTACACGAAGACATAAGCATCGCTAACGGCTACACGAAGACATAAGCATCGCTAACGGCTACACGAAGTGGTAGACATATAGACCCTACACGCACCGCACACAAAGGGTTGAACATTCAGGTACATTTGCCAGCGGCAGACTGAGATTTACTGTCCGGGGGACAAGATCTAACTAAATGCCAGGAAACTGAATAATTTAAATAGCAGATTATTTTATCTTTCATTTGCTGGCTGAGCAAAGTCGCAGGAATTCATGCAGACATTGGCTAGTCAAATTCAAGAACTTAAGGGCTTTTTTCAAGCACTTCATTGTAATTTTCAAGGACTGACCTTTTAAGTGTAATTGTTGTAATAGTCTATAAGCATAAAAACTCCCCCCAAAATGTGATAGTAGTCAGTCTGCTAAAAACATATGCATTACCATTTGAACAATCATTTTTATTGTTATAATTTGCCAACAAAATGGTATTATGCATTGACCTTCACATAATTAACATTCTAAAATATATCAGAATAATGTGGGCATTGCCTGACTAAATAAACAGCCTGACTAAATAAACAGCCTGACTAAATAAACAGCCTGACTAAATAAACAGCCTGACTAAATAAACAGCCTGACTAAATAATAAACAGCCTGACGAAATAAACAGCCTGACGAAATAAACAGCCTGACTAAATAAACAGCCTGACTAAATAAACAGCCTGACTAAATAAACAGCCTGACTAAATAAACAGCCTGACTAAATAAACAGCCTGACTAAATAAACAGCCTGACTAAATAAACAGCCTGACTAAATAAACAGCCTGACTAAATAAACAGCCTGACTAAATAAACAGCCTGACTAAATAAACAGCCTGACTAAATAAACAGCCTGACTAAATAAACAGCCTGACTAAATAAACAGCCTGACTAAATAAACAGCCTGACTAAATAAACAGCCTGACTAAATAAACAGCCTGACTAAATAAACAGCTGACCCAACAAACACAGTAAATAAAGTCTGTCCATGTGGTAGTAGTGATAAATAAACAGTCTGCTCCCCACACAAACACAGTAATGAAGTCTGTCCATGTGGTAGTAGTCAGTCTGTCCATGTGGTAGTAGTCATTCTGTCCATGTAGCAGTCAGTCTGTCCATGTGGTAGCAGTCAGTCTGTCCATGTGGTAGTAGTCAGTCTGTCCATGTGGTAGTAGTCAGTCTGTCCATGTGGTCTGTCCAGTAGTCAGTCTGTCCATGTGGTAGTAGTCAGTCTGTCCATGTCTCTGTCCATGTGGTAGTAGTCAGTCTGTCCATGTGGTAGTAGTCAGTCTGTCCATGTGGTACTAGTCAGTCTGTCCATGTGGTACTAGTCAGTCTGTCCATGTGGTAGTAGTCAGTCTGTCCATGTGGTACTAGTCAGTATGTCCATGTGGTAGTAGTCAGTCTGTCCATGTGGTAGTAGTCAGTCTGTCCATGTGGTAGTAGTCAGTCTGTCCATGTGGTACTAGTCAGTCTGTCCATGTGGTACTAGTCAGTATGTCCATGTGGTAGTAGTCAGTCTGTCCATGTGGTAGTAGTCAGTCTGTCCATGTGGTAGTAGTCAGTCTGTCCATGTGGTAGTAGTCAGTCTGTCCATGTGGTAGTAGTCAGTCTGTCCATGTGGTGGTAGTCAGTCTGTCCATGTGGTAGTAGTCAGTCTGTCCATGTGGTAGTAGTCAGTCTGTCCATGTGGTAGTAGTCAGTCTGTCCATGTGGTGGTAGTCAGTCTGTCCATGTGGTAGTAGTCAGTCTGTCCATGTGGTAGTAGTCAGTCTGTCCATGTGGTAGTAGTCAGTCTGTCCATGTGGTAGTAGTCAGTCTGTCCATGTGGTAGTAGTCAGTCTGTCCATGTGGTGGTAGTCAGTCTGTCCATGTCTGTCCATGTGGTAGTAGTCAGTCTGTCCATGTGGTGGTAGTCAGTCTGTCCATGTGGTAGTCAGTCAGTGGTAGTAGTCAGTGTCCATGTGGTACTAGTCAGTCTGTCCATGTGGTAGTAGTCCGTATGTCCATGTGGTACTAGTCAGTCTGTCCATGTGGTAGTAGTCAGTCTGTCCATGTGGTAGTAGTCAGTCTGTCCACGTACTAGCAGTCAGTCTGTCCATGTGGTAGTAGTCAGTCTATCCATGTGGTAGCAGTCAGTCTGTCCATGTGGTTGTAGTCAGTCTGTCCATGTGGTAGTAGTCAGTCTGTGGTAGTAGTCAGTCTGTCCATGTGGTTGTAGTCAGTCTGTCCATGTGGTAGTAGTCAGTCTGTGGTAGTAGTCAGTCTGTCCATGTGGTAGCAGTCAGTCTGTCCATGTGGTAGTAGTCAGTCTGTCCATGTGGTAGCAGTCAGTCTGTCCATGTGGTAGTAGTCAGTCTGTCCATGTGGTAGTAGTCAGTCTGTCCATGTGGTAGTAGTCAGTCTGTCCATGTGGTAGTAGTCAGTCTGTCCATGTGGTAGTAGTCAGTCTATCCATGTGATAGTAGTCATAGAAATGTTGAAGACTTATTTAGTGAGTCACAAGGCATAATGTGTCAGGGGCTTCTAACGGTCACGGAATACAAAAAAATACAAAAAACTAGTCACCTTGCGGACACCAACGCCACCCTACCGGATGAGATAAAATACATTTTCTCCCACTTCGAGCATAATGACTCAGATGCCGTGGGGAACCCCTGAGGACAAACAACCGGTCCCTCGACGTCAACCAAACAGCGGCCTAAAGCACTACATCACAGTGATTGAGGTGTCACTACAGACCCGGGTTCGATCCCAGAATTAACAGACTGGTTGTCCTGGTAACATACTAGATGGCAGATCTATTTAATTTGTTCAAACTAAACTACGTACTTTGATGTGTCAAATCTGATCCTTTCTTCTCTTCTCCTCCTCTCACAGTTCCACTCAGCCCCGTTGTTTTCCTGCAGTCCACCAGCAGCACAGACAACCTCTTCATACCCAGCAGTAAGGTGCTACCGGGAGAGGTACGACACGGGGACTCCGGGAGGGAGGAAGGGCTAGCGTTGTCCTGGTAACCATAAAGAGGGGAGACAGACACATATCATTATGGATGCTGATGTCACTGTTGTCATGAAGTGCCTTTACAGAAACCCAGCCCAGACCCAGAGAGAGCAAGCTGTATGCTAGACCAGACCAAGCTGTACCATCTGGTGTTCTGATCTGGAGAGACTCTTCTCTGCGTCGTCAGCATCAGGATGTTGTTGAAGCTTCCCAGAGGATCCACGATAGTCATGTCTCTCTCCTGTGTGAATGAGAACATCAAACAGATGGTGAACTTATGATCTTCTATTGCAACCACAGAGTCTTACAAGAGGCATGAATATGTCTAAACAGGGCCTAAAATGACCACATTCATCATGATTTTTAAATATATTATAGTTCAACAACGGCATAGTTTGTGTCCCTGTTGAAGACAGTACTCACTGGTGTTAATCTGATATTCTGTCTCCTCTTTCACTCCAAAAACGTCTTCCTTCTTCACCTTTATTGAGATAGCATCCTCTTCCTCTCTAAAAGGTTCTTCCTCTTTCCCCTGGCTATAACATCCCCTCCATCTTCCACTCTGGCTGCCTCTCCCCTCTTCCATCCCCTCTTCCACTCTGGCTGCCTCTATCCCCTCTTTCACTACTAAAGGTTCTTTATATTTTTTCACGGTAACATCCTCCTCTTCTTCTTTCAATGTGATAGTCTCCTCTTCCTCTTCCTTTTCCACTGTGACAGCCTCTATCCCCTCTTCCACTCCAAAATGTTCTTCCTCTTCTTTCCCTATAAAGGCCTCCTCTTCCTCCTTTTTCATTCTGAAAGGTTCTTCCTCTCGTTTCGCTGTGATATCCTCCTCTTCTTCTTCTTTCACGACAATGTTCAGCGCCAGAGCTTCTTTCTCCGTCCAGTAGATATCCTCTTCTTCAGCAGGGGATGAGTAGTTTAATGAGCTCATGGTCAGGGATGTTAGCTAGCTAGTTAGCATTAGCGAATAGCCTAGTGCTAGGCTCAGTATCAATCTTTAACAAGTTTGCAAATTGAACAAGCACATTAGGTTAAAGTTAACCAGTAGATACGTCAACATAATAATTGTGTTTAAAACACTGAGATTTGCTAACGTACATAACCGTGGTCTAAAGCGTCAATATTTCGGTTTTAAGTTAGATAGTTAGACAGTTTTATGTTGGCTAGCAAGCTACCGAGGTGGTTGAAAGAGTAGCCGTGTTGTTGTTCCTGAAGAAGCGTCCGTCCAGTCCATTATACGTCACGCAAGAAGCATCACCTGAAAGACGCCCATCGCCATCTGCTGATTGAAGTGGGTAACGCAGTTTGGAAACAAAAGTTACAACACTTTCTGTATTGGAAAGAACGTCATAATTATTTAACAATAAACTGATATATTTTCTCTGACGTCTTACAAATAATACGTTTCTGTACACAGACGTTTGCCCTGCTGGACACAATATGACAAATGCATCACATGCAAATAGCACTTGATTAACTATAGTGCTTTACACTGAGTCTACAAAACATTAAGAACACCTGCTCCTTCCATGACTTAGACTGACCAGGTGAATCCAGGTGAAAGCTATGATCCCTTATTGATGTCACTAGTTAAATCCAGATGAGGGGGAGGGGAGGACAGGTTAAAAAAGGATTTTTAAGACAAATGAGACATGGATTGTGTATGTGTGCCATTCAGAGGGTGAATGGGGAAGACAACATATTTGTCTTTGAACGGGGTATGGTATTAGGTGCCAGGCGCCCCGGTTTGTGTCAAGAACTGCAACGCTACAGTTTCCCATGTGTACCAAGAATGGTCCACCACCCAAACAGTGGTGGTTAGTGCCGTTTAAGATGAGGCTGGACAATTTGTTTTCATGAGCATGGCCTTCTTTCTATTACAGCATATTGGATGACTGTAATTCATAATCCAGTCACCCTGTTCAATGTAACAGCGATAGGTTTAGACTGCTACATGATACTAACATTTCCCCTATAACCATCATGAGGTTGCTACAACCTGGCCTATGAATGACAGTTTAGAATGTAGGTTCACACAGGTCGAGAGAAACATTTGCGATGACAGTGACACATAGACAGACAGTGACACATTCAATACCGCCTTGCACACTCTCGCCTGCGTCTAGCTGAAATAGAGATTATATTGGACAAATTCAGGTATGTTTATCCCCGTTTTGTTCTGTTTAAGAAAACGTTTGTTCATGAATCGGCAGAACGAATTCACAAGTCAAACCATATCATGACTGAAACACACAGCTTACATTGTTGTCACCATATTATCTAAAATAACATCATAGTCAACAGAGCTAATATAACTAACATGTTAGTAAACCTGCTACAATCATGCAGTAACGTTACAGTATACAGTCAGTAAGCAGTTTAGCACTTACCTTGGCGGGTCCCAGTGGCAATAAATTAGTAAAACCAAAAGCTTACCTTGACCTTGAAGAGTTCTAGTGTTGTGTTGGATAGTCATAGCCAGCTAGCTAACATAACATCCCTTTGTTTGAGCCAAGTGTTTGAGTAGACTAAACTAGATAGCTGCATTTGCTAGCTAAGTAAGAGAAAATGAAAGTGGAAAATAAATGATGAAATATCTCTCTCTCGCTTCTCCTTCATTTTGGAATGAAATAATTTGTTCAAAACTGTTCAACTATTGTATTTTTCTCTCTTTTAGTCAACTACTCACCACATGTTATGCACTGCAGTGCTAGCTAGCTGTAGTTTATGCTTTCAGTACTAGATACATTCTCTGATCCTTTCATTGGGTGGACAACATGTCAGATCATGCTGCAAGAGCTCTGATAGGTTGGAGGACATCCTCAGGAAGTTGTCATAATTACTGTGTAAGTCTATGGAAGCCTTGAGAACCATAAACCTCCTAGGTTTTGTATTGAAGTCAATGTACCCAGAGGAGGATGCAAAATAGTATGTTTTAATCAATAATTTGGTGATGTGATTATATTTAGTATAGTTTTATCTAAAAAGAACTTGTAAATATTCAACCATTTTTATTTTTCTGAAAATAACTGAGGACGATGGTTCTCCCCTTCCTCCTCTGAGGAGCCTCCACTGCACCCAAAGGACACCCAGCCAACTTGACACAATTGTGGGAAGCATTGGAGTCAACATGGGCGCTTTTTGACACCTTGTTGAGTCCATGCCCCGACGAATTGAGTCTGTTCTGAGGGAAAAAGGAATGATCAAGGAATGACGCAGATAAACAGACAACCTGAATTTGAAAAATATAATTTAATTACAGACCGTAACATTGAAACGGACATACTCCATATTTAGTTCAAATCAAATGTTATTTGTCACATGAATACAACAGGTGTAGACGTTACCGTTAAATGCTTACTGACAAGCCAACAATGTTAAGAAAAATAAGAGGTAAGAAAATGTTTCCTAAATAAACTAAAGAGAAAAAAAAACCAGTAGAGTACCAGTAGAGTCAACATGGAGGCTATATACAGGGGGTACCAGTACAGAGTCAATGTGGAGGCTATATACAGGAGGTACCAGTACAGAGTCAATGTGGAGGCTATATACAGGAGGTACCAGTACAGAGTCAACATGGAGGCTATATACAGGGGTACCAGTACAGAGTCAACATGGAGGCTATATACAGGAGGTACCAGTACAGAGTCAACGTGGAGGCTATATACAGGAGGCTATATACAGTACAGAGTCAACGTGGAGGCTATATACAGGAGGTACCAGTACAGAGTCAACATGGAGGCTCAATATACAGGAGGTACCAGTAGAGTCAACATGGAGGCTATATACAGGAGGTACCAGTACAGAGTCAACGTGGAGGCTATATACAGGAGGTACCAGTACAGAGTCAATGTGGAGGCTATATACAGGGGGTACCAGTACAGAGTCAATGTGGAGGCTATATACAGGAGGTACCAGTACAGAGTCAATGTGGAGGCTATATACAGGGGGTACCAGTACAGAGTCAATGTGGAGGCTATATACAGGAGGTACCGGTACAGAGTCAATGTGGAGGCTATATACAGGAGGTACCAGTACAGAGTCAATGTGGAGGCTATATACAGGAGGTACCAGTACAGAGTCAATGTGGAGGCTATATACAGGAGGTACCAGTACAGAGTCAATGTGGAGGCTATATACAGGAGGTACCAGTACAGAGTCAACGTGGAGGCTATATACAGGAGGTACCAGTACAGAGTCAATGTGGAGGCTATATACAGGAGGTACCAGTACAGAGTCAATGTGGAGGCTATATACAGGAGGTACCAGTACAGAGTCAACATGGAGGCTATATACAGGAGGTACCAGTACAGAGTCAACATGGAGGCTATATACAGGAGGTACCAGTACAGAGTCAATGTGGAGGCTATATACAGGAGGTACCAGTACAGAGTCAATGTGGAGGCTATTTACAGTAGGTCACCTAGGGGTACCAGTACAGAGTCAATGTAGAGGCTATACACAGGAGGTACCAGTACAGAGTCAATGTGGAGGCTATATACAGGGGGTACCAGTACAGAGACAATGTGGAGGCTATATACTGGGGGTACCAGTACAGAGTCAATGTGGAGGCTATATACAGGGGGTACCAGTACAGAGACAATGTACTGAGGTACAGATCAGGAGCAGGTGTTGAAATAAAATACATACAGCTTCATACAGTTTGATTTAATGAGGCTTAACGACCAAAAGCACAATTCAAGTTATAAATTGTAAAAAACATGAGACAAGTGTAGAAACAGAATGTGTGTTCTCTCTTGCACTTTAAGTAGCCTATATTTGATGTGAAATATTCCTTTTGAGACAGGATTGTGCCACAGACACAGATCTGGGGAAGTGTACCAAAACATTTCTGTAGCATTGAAGGTCCCCAAGAACACAGTGGCCTCCATCATTCTTTAATGGAAGAAGTTTGGAACCACCAACATTCTTCCCGGAGCTGGCCGCCTGGCTAGACTGAGCAACCGGGGGAGAAGGGCCTTGGTCAGGGAGGTGACAAATAACCCGATGGTCACTCTGACAGAGCTCTAGAGTTCCTCTGTGGAGATGGGAGAACCTTCCAGAAGGACGACCATCTCTGCAGCACTCCACCAATCAGGCCTTTATGGTAGAGTGGCCAGACGGAAGCCACTCCTCAGTAAAAAGGCACATGACAGCCAGCTTGGAGTTTGTCAAAAGGCACCTAAAGACTCTCAGACCATGAGAAACAAGATTCTCTGGTCCGGTGAAACCAAGATTGAACTCTTTGGCCTGAATGCCAAGTGTCACGTAAGGGCTATTTTACCAAGAAGGAGAGTGATGGAGTTCTGCATCTGATGACCTGGCCTCCACAATCCCCTGGCCTCAAACCAATTGAGATGGTTTGAGATGAGGCGGGCCGCAGAGTGAAGGAAAAGCTGCCAACAAGTGCTCAGCATATGTGGGAACTCCTTCAAGACCGTTGGAAAAGCATTCCAGGTGAAGATGGTTGAGAGAACACCAAGAGTGTGCAAAGCTGTCATCAAGGCAAAGGGTGGCTACTTTTAAGAATCTAAAATACATTTAGATTTGTTGGACACTTTTTTGGGTTACTACATGATTCCATAGTTGTGATGTCTTCACTATTATTCTACAATGTAGAAAATAGGATTTTTAAAAAATAATAGGAAAAACCCATGAATGAGTGCTTAGTCATTATTGGGTATTGTGTGTAGATTGAGTGAGATTAAACTTTTTTTCAAATTTTAGAATTAGGCTGTAATGTAACAAACTGTGGAAATGTCTAGGGGTCTGGATGCTTTCAGAATGCACTGTATCTACACTAAAACAACCATATAAATCCAACGTTGGTCCCATGTTTCACAAGCTTAAATAAAAAAAGATCCCAGAAAGGTTTCATAGACACAAAAAAATGTGTTATTTTTCTCAAATTTTGCAGGTATCCTGCTCACATAACAAACTGTAGGTATCCAGCAACTTCAAAAACGTATCACACATTTGTTTACATCCCTGTTAGTGAGCATTTCTCCACCTGACCGATGTGGTAGGTATGTCAAAAACAAACAGCCGATTAAACAGCATGATGTCATGACAATTTTCAATCCCAATGATAACAAATGACAATCAATAGCTCTGACCCGGGATCTGTAAGACCATGGGTTTAATAATAGGTCAAAGACTCAGTTTATGCAAAACAAATGGTACAGTTTATTCAGAGAACGTTCTTCCAACAAACAGTCCATTATACAAAGACATCCATTTAATAGGTATCCTACTCACACAAACAGTAGGTATCCTGATCACATACTTCCACACAAACAGTAGGTATCCTGATCACTACTTCCACAGTAGGTATCACATACTTCCTGATCACATACTTCCACACAAACAGTAGGTATCCTACTCACATACTTCCACACAAACAGTAGGTATCCTACTCACATACTTCCACACAAACAGTAGGTATCCTGATCACATACTTCCACACAAACAGTAGGTATCCTACTCACATACTTCCACACAAAAACAGTAGGTATCCTACTCACACACAAACAGTAGGTATCCTCCACACAAACAGTAGGTATCCTGATCACATACTTCCACACAAACAGTAGGTATCCTGATCTCACATACTTCCACACAAACAGTAGGTATCCTGACATCTTCCACACAAACAGTAGGTATCATACTTCCCACACAAACAGTAGGTATCCTACTCACATACTTCCACACAAACAGTAGGTATCCTACACATACTTCCACACAAACAGTAGGTATCCTACTCACATACTTCCACACAAACAGTAGGTATCCTACTCACATACTTCCACACAAACAGTACTTCCACACAAACAGTAGGTATCCTTACACATACACAAAACAGTAGGTATCCTGATCACATACTTCCACACAAACAGTAGGTATCCTACTCACATACTTCCACACAAACAGTAGGTATCCTGAACATACTTCCACACAAACAGTTCCAATCACACAAACAAATCAATCACAAACTTCCACACAAACAGTAGGTGAGTTTTATCCTTCTCCGTAGTTCTCACCACTGTGTATCACTACCCAGCCGACAGTTCCATTCCCCGAGATTAGGGAAACCTTGAGAAGTACTCCCTGTGCTCTCATAGGTTCCTCAGAGGCCTAGCCAGGTCGGTTCAAACACAGTTTTAATTGTTCTACGGTATTTTCCTAGGCACCCGCATACAAGTTAAAATCCTAAGCTACGCCTTGCTCAGACAGTCTGTGTTTTCCACTATACAGATACATTGTTTAACCTAATTCTGACTAAAACTACACACATCGTCAGATTATAATTTTATGATTCTAATCAATTTCATACAGTTATAAGGTTTCAGAGTGGAATTATTTTAGCATTATCTTTCAACATATACATTATTTTATCACATGATAATTACACAGTTGCACCTTGTGCTGGGGGCAATAAAAGGCCACTCTAAAATGTGCAGATTTGTCACACAATGATACAGATGTCTCAAGTTGAGGGAGCGTGCAATTGGCATGCTGACTACATGAATGTCCACCAGAGCTGCTGCCAGAGAAGAATTTAATGTTAATTTCTCTACCATAAGCTATGTTGTTTTAGAGAATTTGGCAGTACGTCCAACTGGCCTCACATGTATATGGTGTTGTGTGAGCGAGCGGTTTACTGATGTCAATGTTGTGAACAGAGTGTCCCATGGTGGTGGTAGGGTTAAGGTATAGGCAGGCATAAGCTACGGACAACAAACACAATTTGATTGTATCGTTGGCAATTTGAACGCACAGAGATACCGTGACGAGATACTGAGGCCCATTGTCGTGCCATTCATCCACCTCCATCACCTCATGTTTCAGCATGATAATGCACGGCCCCATGTCAGAACGATCTGGACACAATTCCTGGAAGCTGAAAAATGTCCCAGTTCTTCCATGGCCTGCATACTCACCAGACATATCACCCACTGAGCATGTTTGGGATGCTCTGCATTGATGTGTATGACAGCATGTTCCAGTTCCCGCTAATATCCAGCAACTTTGCACAGCCATTGAAGAGGAGTGGGACAACATTCCACAGGCCACAATCAAAAGCCTGATCAACTCTAGGCAAATGGTGGTCACATCAAATACTGACTGGTTTTCTGATCCATACCCTTACCTTTTTCTTAAGGTATCGTTGACCAACAGATGCATAGCACTATTCCCAGTCATGTGAAAACCATAGATTAGGGCCTAAAGAATTTATTTCAATTTACTTTTTTCTGTAAATCAGTCAAATGTTAGAAATTAATGCATTTTGTGTTTATATTTTTGTTAATTTACAAAATTGGAAATGATGCAGACAATTACATTGATGGAATCAACAATCTATGTTCAATATTAAAGCAGAACTTCCCCAAGGCCTGAGTTACAATCTATGTTCAATATTAAAGCTGATCTTCCCCCAAGGTCTGAGTTACAATCTATGTTCAATATTAAAGCTGATCTGAGTTACTGAGTTGGGAATCGAACTGGATTTTATTTCTCTCAAAATGAGAGCAAAGTACGATATACAAAATACAGTAGACTTAGCCCATTTACACCGACATTAAGACTTAGCCCATTTACACCGACATTTAGACCTAGCCCATTTACATGGACATTTAGACTTAGCCCATTTACATGGACATTTAGACCTAGCCCATTTAGACCTAGCCCATTTAGACCTAGCCCATTTACATGGACATTTAGACTTAGCCCATTTAGACCTAGCCCATTTAGACCTAGCCCATTTACATGGACATTTAGACATTTAGACCTAGCCCATTTAGACCTAGCCCATTTAGACTTAGCCCATTTAGCCCATTTACCTTTAGCCCTCATTTACACCGACATTTTAGACCTAGCCCATTTACACCGACATTTAGACCTAGCCCATTTACACACCTAGCCCATTTACACCGATATTTAGACCTAGCCCATTTACATGGACATTTAGACCTAGCCCATTTAGACCTACATTTAGACCTAGCCCATTTACATGGACATTTAGACTTAGCCCATTTACATGGACATTTAGACCTAGCCCATTTAGACCTAGCCCATTTAGACCTAGCCCATTTAGACCTAGCCCATTTAGACCTACATTTAGACCTAGCCCATTTAGACTTAGCCCATTTACATGGACATTTAGACCTAGCCCATTTAGACCTAGCCCATTTACACCGACATTTAGACCTAGCCCATTTAGACCTAGCCCATTTAGACCTAGCCCATTTACATTGACATTTAGACCTAGCCCATTTACATGGACATTTATTTTGTGAAGTCAGCAAACAAATCCACTATAATACATGCAGTATGGAACATACACTGTTCAGAGGCTATATCTGTCCTATATCCTACTGTTCAGAGCCTATATCTGTCCTATATCCTACTGTTCAGAGGCTATATCTGTCCTATATTCTACTGTTCAGCCAGCATCTGTCCTATATCCTACTGTTCAGAGGCTATATCTGTCCTATATCCTACTGTTCAGAGGCTATATCTGTCCTATATCCTACTGTTCAGCCAGCATCTGTCCTATATCCTACTGTCCTATATCTGTCTATATCCTACTGTTCAGAGGCTATATCTGTCCCAGCATCTGTCCTATATCCTACTGTTCAGAGGCCAGTTCAGAGGCTATATCTGTCCTATATTCTACTGTTCAGCCAGCATCTGTCCTATATCCTACTGTTCAGAGGCTATATCTGTCCTATATCCTACTGTTCAGAGGCTATATCTGTCCTATATCCTACTGTTCAGAGGCTATATCCGTCCTATATCCTACTGTTCAGAGGCTATATCTGTCCTATATCCTACTGTTCAGCCAGCATCTGTCCTATATCCTACTGTTCAGAGGCTATATCTGTCCTATATTCTACTGTTCAGCCAGCATCTGTCCTATACCCATCCAATGTTCTACAATTCAACATCCTACATCCTTATCTCCTGTGTGTTTTCTCTCATGTCGTTTCAGGACCCCTAACTGGTTAAAACCCTTTCCACACTGGGAGCAGTGGTAAGGCTTCTCCCCTGTGTGTATTCTCTCGTGTGTTTTCAGGTTACATAAGTAGGTAAAACTCTTTCCACACTGGAAGCAGCAATAAGGCTTCTCCCCTGTGTGTGTTCTCTTGTGTTCTTTCATGTGCTCTGACCGGGTAAAACTCTTTCCACACTGGGGGCAGCAGTAAGGCTTCTCCCCTGTGTGTATTCTCTCATGCATTTTCAGGCCACCTAACTGGGTAAAAGTCTTCCCACAGTGAGTGCAATGATGAGGCTTTTCTCCTGTGTGTATTCTCTCATGTCTTTTCAGGCTCCCTAACTGGGTAAAAGTCTTCCCACAGTGAGAGCAATGATGAGGCTTCTCAACTGTGTGTGTCCTTTCATGCCTTTTCAGGCTCCCTAACTGGGTGAAAATCTCTCTGCACTGTGAGCAGTGGAAAGGCTTCTCTCTTGTGTGTGTTCGCTCATGTGATTTCAGGTACCCTAAAGTGGTAAACCTCAACCCACACGGAGAGCATTCATAATCCTTCTCCCCGGTGTGTAACCTCTCATGTGTTTTCAGGTTACATAAGTGGGTAAAACTCTTTCCACATTGGGAACAGAGGTAAGGCTTCTCCAATGTGTGCATTCTCTTATGTTCTTTCATGTGCCCTGACCTGGTAAAATTCTTTCCACACTGGGAGCAGTGGTAAGGCTTTTCCCTGTGTGTAATCTCTCATGTGTTTTCAGGTTACATAAGTGGGTAAAACTCTTTCCACACTGGGAACAGAGGTAAGGCTTCTCCCCTGTGTGTGTTCTCTTATGTTCTTTCATGTGCCCTGACCGGGTAAAACTCTTTCCACACTGGGAGCAGTAGTACAACTTCTCCCCTGTGTGTATTCTCTCATGTGTTTTCAGGCTCCATAACTCGGTAAAAGTCTTTCCACAGTGAGAGCATTGATGAGGCTTCTCACCTGTGTGTGTCCTTTCATGCCTTTTCATGTTGCCTAACTCTGTAAAACTCTTTCCACAGTGGGAACAGTCGTGTTGTTTTGCCGGTTTGGACGTCTCTGGTTCCTCTGAATCTGGTCTTTCTCCTGCCAAAGACAGAGGGTTTATTTAAATAGAGACCTGAATGAAACCTCCACAACTCTTGCTAGGAGGTTAAATCAGATCCCTCAATAACCTGTTACCAGCTGGTTGTCATGGTAACAGATACCAGTCCATCTTCCTGTCAAATAACAGAACTCTGCTGGTTGTCCTGGTAACAGATACCAGTAGGTAAATCTATTGTATTTGTTCACTCTTATTATTATTATCATCAAAACCCTTTGTTGTAGAGCATCCTGGTAATTACTGAGATGTTTACATTACCTATTTTATTCATTATATTTTATTCATTATATTTTATTCATTATATTTTATTCATTATATTTTATTCATTATGTTCAATAATCTGAGGCCAGTTTTAACTAGATTGGTTAGGGTTAATCTGAGCCAATCGTAATCCTGTTTTATAAATCAGAACACAAAAAAACTACACAGTTCTATGACACTCAAAACCCAGACATCACTGGATTCATATCGATTATCAATAATCTAAGGCCAGTTTTAACGTAATCCTGTTTTATAAGTCAGAACACAAAATACTAGACAGTCCTACGACACTCAAGACTCCGACATAGCCGGATTCCTATCAAGCAGGTGGTTGTAAATATATAACCTTCATCGCTGTATGATACAGAATGTGATCTACACACGTCCTTAAACTTAAAATAAGTCCAAAACCTGTTTTTACGTCAAATAACACAAAAACACATCAGTAGCATCTCCCCATTGTCGAAAGGGTTCATTTTTTTTTGTGACGTTCACAAATATTCAACACATATATATACACACACATACATACAGTGGGGCAAAAAGTATTTAATCAGCCACCAATTGTGCAAGTTCTCCCACTTAAAAAGATGAGGCCTGTAATTTTCATCATAGGTACACTTCAACTATGACAGACAAAATGAGAAGAAAAAAAATCCAGAAAATCACATTGTAGGATTTTTAATTAATTTATTTGCAAATTATGGTGGAAAATAAGTATTTGGTCACCTACAAACAAGCAAGATTTCTGGCTCTCACAGACCTGTAACTTCTTCTTTAAGAGGCTCCTCTGTCCTCCACTCGTTACCTGTATGAATGGCACCTGTTTGAACTTGTTATCAGTATAAAAGACACCTGTCCACAACCACAAACAGTCACACTCCAAACTCCACTATGGCCAAGACCAAAGAGCTGTCAAAGGACACCAGAAACAAAATTGTAGACCTGCACCAGGCTGGGAAGACTGAATCTGCAATAGGTAAGCAGCTTGGTTTGAAGAAATCAACTGTGGGAGCAATTATTAGGAAATGGAAGACATACAAGACCACTGATAATCTCCCTCGATCTGGGGCTCCACGCAAGATCTCACCCCGTGGGGTCAAAATTATCACAAGAACGGTGAGCAAAAATCCCAGAACCACACGGGGGGACCTAGTGAATGACCTGCAGAGAGCTGGGACCAAAGTAACACAGCCTACCATCAGTAACACACTATGCCGCCAGGGACTAAAATCCTGCAGTGCCAGACGTGACCCCCTGCTTAAGCCAGTGCATGTCCGGGCCCATTTGAAGTTTGCAAGAGAGCATTTGGATGATCCAGAAGAAGATTGGGAGAATGTCTTTTTTATTTCACCTTTATTTAACCAAGTAGGCTAGTTGAGAACAAGTTCTCATTTACAACTGCGACCTGGCCAAGATAAAGCATAGCAGTGTGAACAGACAACACAGAGTTACACATGGAGTAAACAATTAACAAGTCAATAATACAGTAGAAAAAGAAAATAAAAAAGTCTATACTTTATTATTTATTTAGTTTATATACATTGTGTGCAAAAGGCATGAGGAGGTAGGCGAATAATTACAATTTTGCAGATTAACACTGGCGTGATAAATGATCAGTAGAGATACTGGTGTGCAAAAGAGCAGAAAAGTAAATAAATATAAACAGTATGGGGATGAGGTAGGTAAATTTGGGTGGGCTATTTACCGATAGACTATGTACAGCTGTAGCGATCGGTTAGCTGCTCAGATAGCAGATGTTTGAAGGTTGGTGAGGGAGATAAAAGTCTCCAACTTCAGCAATTTTTGCAATTCGTTCCTGTCACAGGCAGCAGAGAACTGGAACGAAAGTCGGCCAAATTAGATGTTGGCTTTAGGGATGATCAGTGAGATACACCTGCTGGTGCAGTCAGGTCTGGAGTGAACCAAGGGCTATATCTGTTCTTAGTTCTGCATTTTTTGAACGGAGCATGCTTATCTAAAATGGTGAGGAAGTTACTTTTAAAGAATGAAAAGGCATCCTCAACTGACAGGATGAGGCCAATATCCTTCCAGGATACCCGGGCCAGGTCGATTAGAAAGGCCTGCTCGCAGAAGTGTTTTAGGGAGCGTTTGACAGTGATGAGGGTTGTCGTTTGACTGCGGATCCGTAGCGGATACAGGCAATGAGGCAGTGATCGCTGAGATCCTGGTTGAAGACAGCGGAGGTGTATTTGGAGGGCCAGTTGGTCAGGATGACGTCTATGAGGGTGCCCTTATTTACAGATTTAGGGTTGTACCTGGTGGGTTCCTTGATGATTTGTGTGAGATTGAGGGCATCTAGCTTAGATTGTAGGACTGCCGGTGTTAAGCATATCCCAGTCTAGGTCACCTAACAGAACAAACTCTGAAGCTAGATGGGGGGGGCGATCAATTCACAAATGGTGTCCAGGGCACAGCTGGCAGCTGAGGGGGGGTCGGTAGCAGGCGGCCACAGTGAGAGACTTATTTCTGGAGAGAGTAATTTTTCAAATTAGTAGTTTGAACTGTTTGGGTATGGGCCTGGAAAGTATGACATTATTTTGCAGGCTATGGTCAAATGGTCAGATGAAACCAAAATAGAACTTTTTGGTAAAAACTCAACTCGTCGTGTTTGGAGGACAAAGAATGCTGAGTTGCATCCAAAGAACACCATACCTACTGTGAAGCGTGGGGGTGAAAACATCATGTTTTGGGGCTGTTTTTCTGCAAAGGGACCAGGACGACTGATCCGTGTAAAGGAAAGAATGGGGCCATGTATCGTGAGATTTTGAGTGAAAACCTCCTTCCATCAGCAAGGGCATTGAAGATGAACCGTGGCTGGGTCTTTCAGCATGACAATGATCCCAAACACACCACCCGGGCAACGAAGGAGTGGCTTCGTAAGAAGCATTTCAAGGTCCTGGAGTGGCTTAGCCAGTCTCCAGATCTCAACCCCATAGAAAATCTTTGGAGGGAGTTGAAAGTTTGTGTTGCCCAGCAACAGCCCCAAAACGTCACTGCTCTAGAGGAGATCTGCATGGAGGAATGGGCCAAAATACCAGCAACAGTGTGTGAAAACCTTGTGAAGACTGACAGAAAACGTTTGACCTCTGTCATTGCCAACAAAGGGTATATAACAAAGTATTGAGATAAACTTTTGTTATTGACCAAATACTTATTTTCCACCATAATTTGCAAATAAGTCATTAAAAAAATCCTACAATGTGATTTTCTGGATTTTTTTCCTCATTTTGTCTGTTATAGTTGAAGTGTACCTATGATGAAAATTACAGGCCTCTCTCCTTTTAAGTGGGAGAACTTGCACAATTGGTGGCTGACTAAATAAGTGTTTCCCCCACTGTATGGTCAATTCTGTCAACCTGAACATGTGTAACGGAGGTGAGAACTCCACAGCTTGAAACGTCACAGATGGAGCTGTCCAACTGGTACCTTTTGTATAACTTCAATCGGTTGAAGTGTCTGGAGTTTGCCTATTCTAGAGTCTTGTAAAGATAGGGGCGTTGACTGGGACAGGCAATGTAACATCCATAATGTTTTTAGGAAAAGGTTTTGTAAAACATGCACCTTACATCAGATCATCTTGAAACTTTCTCTCTAAATCTAACTTTCATCAAGGTTTTATATGGTCTATTGGTTTCTCTCTAAATCTAACTTTCATCAAGGTTTTATATGTTTTATATATCTCTTTTTTCATTGGCAGAATCCTTTTTCAGTGTTATGATATTCATAACATCCATATCCACCAGTCTATCTTCCTGTCAACTAACAGTACTCTGCTGGTTGTCCTGGTAACAGATACCAGGCCATCTTCCTGTCAACTAACAGAACTCTGCTGGTTGTCCTGGTAACAGATACCAGTGGACAGATCTATTGTATTTGTTCAAACTAAACTACAGCACTTACTTTGATGAGTCAAATCTGATCCTTTCTTCTCTTCTCCTCCTCTCACAGTTCCACTCAGCCCCGTTGTTTTCCTGCAGTCCACCAGCAGCACAGACAACCTCTTCATACCCAGCAGTAAGGTGCTACCGGGAGAGGCACGATACAGGGACTCCGGGAGGGAGGAAGGGCTAGCGTTGTCCTGGTAACCATAAAGAGGGGACACAGACACATATCATTATGGATGCTGATGTCACTGTTGTCATGAAGTGCTTTACAGAAACCCAGCCCAGACCCAGATAGAGCAAGCTGTATGCTAGACCAGACCAAGCTGTATGCTAGACCAGACCAAGCTGTATGCTAGACCAGACCAAGCTGTACCATCTGGTGTTCTGATCTGGAGAGACTCTTCTCTGCCTCGTCAGCATCAGGATGTTGTTGAGGCTCCCCAGAGGATCCACGATAGTCATGTCTCTCTCCTGTGTGAATGAGAACATCAAACAGATGGTAAACTTATGATCATCTATTGCAATCACAGAGTCTTACAAGAGGCATGAATATGTCTAAAAAGGGCCTAAAATGGCCACTTTCATCATGATTTTGTAAAATAGTGTTTGTGATGTAAATGCTAAAGGGTCGTTCCACAAAATGGGTGCCTTTTGCGTCCATTTGATATTTTAAGTAGAAATTATGCACCAACATTGAATTTTAATACTGTTATACTAGATGAGGGGACATTTAATGTAGACCACATGGAGAATTCAATACATCTAATTGAAAAGTCCCAAAATATATGTACCAATGGCAGATTGACCCTTCAACAATTCCTACAGTACTGAACAACATATTCAAGTGTAGAACTTCAGTATAATTCCCCTTTAAAAACAACTGCATAGTTTGTGCCCCTGTTTTTAAGTCAGTACTCACTGGTGGTAATCGGATCTTCAGTCTCCTCTTTCACTCCCAAAACGTCTTCCTCCTCCTCCTTTATAGAGATAGCCTCCTCTTCCTCTTTCACTCCAAAGGGCTCTTCTTTCAATCCATTCTCTTTTTTCAATATGATAGCCTCATCTTCATAATTTTTCATTCTGAAAGCTTCTTCCTCTCTTTTCACCAGAGCTTCTTTCTCCGTCTTGCTAAGTGACCTCATGCTCCGGGAGATTAGCCTCGTGCCGTATCAATGTAACACATTAGCTCATTTAACAAGCAAATCACGTTTAGATGAACTAGTAGATACGTAAATATAATTGTGTTCTAAACACCAAGATTAATATACACACAACAATGTTTTAAACACTAAGATTAATATAAACAAGATTGGTCTAAAGATCTTTAATGTTTCGGTTTTATGTTCGCTAGCAAACCACTGCGTGGTTTGAATCAGTAGGCTTTGTCGCTGTTGAAGAAGCCTCCAGTCCATTAGATTATACGTCACACAAGAAGCATCACCTGGAAAAACTCACATCGCCATCTGCTGACTGGAGTTGGTAACGTGTGGTGGTTATGTTTGTATTATCAAATGAGGAGAGACAAACTTATCATACAAGTCAGAGTAATACAGAAGATAGCCCTATGTGGTAAAAGACCACGTCCATGTTATGGCAAGTACAGCTCAAATAAGCAAAGAAAAACGACAGCCCATCATTACAGAATGATGGGACCAAGTCATGTGACTCGAGTCCACACCTCTGCAATTATTACATAAAACCGATCAGAATGCCTAAGTCATGTGACTCAAGTAATTGTTTTTTTACATGCATGCCAGCAAAGCCACTACACAACACAGCACTAAACAATACATGAATTGCACTATAACGGTGACAATCTGTTGGGGCCGACATAAAGCTGTCCCAAAAGCAGAAATGTATTTTCAGCACCATGGAGTGAATCCTTACCACCGCTACACCTGGTTATCAACTGAGCCTTGTCTTGTAGCTAAACAGTTCATTCAGCCTCATTTCCTGCCTTGAAAAAACACAGCTGATGTGGCTGACAAATGTGGTTTCTACTGACAATTGAGATGTACAAACTATAGCATAAAGGATCGAGGAGCAGATAACAGGCAATCCGTAATTTCGATCAAGACATTAATGAGCGAGCTAGGACGAGTTCAACATAACTATTTGTTCAGCACTTTTGAAATGTTCAGCGACAGAATTCAGAACATTGGCCGTTCTTGCATTATTCTCCCTCACGCAGACACACTGACAGGGTTTGGTTGTGGCTGTTCTGTTTGTTTGCTTTTGGCACCTTTCAACACCTCTTATTATCACATTTACGCAAACACCCTCGTACACTACTGACTGTACACTACTGACTGTACACTACTGACTGTACACTACTGACTAAACACTACTGACTAAACACTACTGATTGACTACACACACCGTTGTTAATTGTATTTAGTTTACGTAAACTTTGATGACCTAAACGTTCCAATTCCACCATGATTCTCACCCCAAATAATTGAGATACAAATGTAAAAAGAATGTCAAGCATCCTTCCTCCCAAGGAAGTTTCTACGTGAGAATTGCCGGAACAATGTGAGATACCAAAAATATTTTCCATCCTTGCTCCACCCACAAGATTAAAAAAAAAAAAAAAACTGTCTTCCTATGAGGTTTAATCCAGACTAGATCTTTTCAATAAAAGAGCAGAGCACGTCATCACAGAGTGGCTATAGGCTATACTTTAATTGTGCGTTATTTTTATTTGGTAGGCTACTTAAAAGGGCAATCTGGGGTTCAAACAACAACAAATCAGGCACCCTGCCTCTGTTTTGGTTAAAAGGTCCAACACAGTCATTGTCTCAATATCAAATTCTTTCTGAGTAACGATTAAGTACCTTACTGGGATTGTTTTCAATTAAAATGGTAAAAAAATAAACAAAAATAGCTTCTTAGCAAAAGAGCAATTTCTCAAGCAACATTTTTTGCTAGGACTGTCTGGGAGTGGTCTGAGCGGGGAGGGGAAAACTGAAAACTAGCTGTTATTGGCAGAGAGATTTAGAACTCTTTCTTATTGGTCTATTAACTCATTTACATCTTGGTGATGTCACCAGTGGATAACCACCAACTCCAACCCAACCAAAACAAGCTGAAATTTCAGGCCATCTCTAAAAAAAAAAAGCTTTTACACTAAAAAGGATATTATCATATTTTTTTCACAATTTCACAGTATTATTCCAACCTCAGTGTGGAAGTATATATAAAACACAGGAAAATCACATTTGGAATTGAATATTCATTGTTTGTCACACAGATTCCTGGATGGTGGTGAAAGAAATAACTGTAATCCAGGTGAGGTATAACAGATTCCTGGATGGTAAGTGGTAAAAGTAAGAACTGTAATCCAGGTGAGGTATAACAGATTCCTGGATGGTGGTAAAAGAAAGAACTGTAATCCAGGTGAGGTATAACAGATTCCTGGATGGTAAGTGGTAAAAGAAAGAACTGTAATCCAGGTGAGGTATAACAGATTCCTGGATGGTGGTAAAAGAAAGAACTGTAATCCAGGTGAGGTATAACAGATTCCAACTGATGTGAAAAATGGTCACCTTTAAAAAGGTACAAAAATGATGAAGTAGCAGGTAACTTAAATCCAAATGAAAACGGTACTAAACTGTAGCTCTACTTGGCGTCTTCCAATTCCTATCAGGCTTCACTCACCTGAGTAGTGATAGTAGTAGTACTACTGATGCCATTTTACCCACAACCTATTTAGTGCCTTACCTTATTGCCTTACCTTAGTGTCTTACCTTAGTGCCTTACCTTATTGCCTTACCTTATTGCCTTACCTTAGTGCCATACCTTAGTGCCTTACCTTAGTGCCTTACCTTAGTGCCTTACCTTATTGCCTTACCTTAGTGCCTTACCTTAGTGCCTTACCTTATTGCGCTTTTATCTTGGCCAGGTCGCAGTTGAGGGAGAGGTTGTTGTCCCGGCACCACACTGCCAGGTCTCTGACTTCCTCCCTATGGGCTGTCTCATCGTTGTCGGTGATCAGGCCTACCACTGTTGTGTCATCAGCAAACTTAATGATGGTGTTGGAGTCGTGTTTGGCCACGCAGTTGTGGGTGAACAGGGAGTACGGGAGGGGGACTAAGTACACAACCCTGAGGGGCCCCACAGTTAAGGATCAGCATGGCAGACGTGTTGTTGCCTGCCCTTACCACCTGTGGGCGGCCCGTCAGGAAGTCAAGGATCCAGTTGCAGAGGGAGGTATTTAATCCCAGGGTCCTTAGCTTAGTGATGAGCTTTGTGGGCACTATGGTGTTGAACGCTGAGCTGTAGTCAATGAACAGCATTCTCACATAGGTGTTCCTTTTGTCCTGGTGGGAAAGGGCAGTGTGGAGGGCGATTGAGATTGCATTATCTATGGATCTGTTTGGGCGATATGCGAATTGGAGTGGGTCTAGGGTATCTGGGAGGATGCTGTTGATGTGAGCCATGGCCAGCCTTTCAAAGCACTTCATGGTTACCAACGTGAGTGCTACGGGTGGTAATCATTTAGGAAGGTTACCTTCGCTTCCTTGGGCACAGGGACTATGGTGGTCTGCTTGAAACATGTAGGTATTACAGACTCGGGTCAGGAAGAGGTTGAAAATGTCAGTGAAGACACTTGCAAGTTGGTCCGCATATGCTTTGAGTACACGTCCTTGTAATTCGTCTGGCCCCGTGGCTTTGTGAATGTTGACCTGTTTACAGGTCTTGCTCACATCGGCTACCGAGAGGGTTATCACTCAGTCATCCAGAACAGCTGGTGCTCTCGTGCATGCTTCAGTGTTGCTTGCCTCGAAGCGAGCATAAAAAGGCATTTAGCCTGTCTGGTAAGCTCGCGTCACTGGGCAGCTCGCGTCTGGGTTTCCCAGTCAACAACTGTTGTCAACTGTTGTCATAACAACGTCGTCACATTTTCATACATGTTTAGCTTGATAACTTCTACACAAATTAACTAAATAAGATACAGTGACTAAATGAATCAAAGTCAAATACATTTTAAATATGTTCTGTTTTTATTTTTTGTTGCTTGGAGACGTAAAGGTCCGGCTAACAAAGTAGGCCTGTTTTTTGAGTTTCATACAATTTGATTTCATGTGGCCATAAACCAATGAAACCCATTGCAATTTTTTTTAAAAGTCAGAACACACTCAATCCCAAAGATCAGAGACTATTTAAGGTGTGATAATAGTACATCTTAAATACAAGCAAGTGAGATCTGTCTCGCTGATCATAGTCAGGGAAGAACTCACCAAAAAAATGCAGATAGTTGCATGTCCCCTCATATAGAGAAAGGTGATAATAGTACTTAATTAAATGCAACAGTTACAGACGACAATGGCAACAATGTGTTAGGGTGCAGACAGGTAATAGGCATAGTCATTTATGAAATGCAGTTCATCACAGAACAGAGCATCAACCTGGAGAAGTTACAACAGCTCACCCCAAATTCTGCCACCCACAACAGTGTCTCTCTTCTCTAGTGTGATTTTCAGGTCTTTCTGACTGGGAAAATGTCTTTCCACACTGAGAACACTGGAAAGGATTCTATCCTGTGTGTGTTCCTTCATGCCTTTTCAGGCTCGCTAACTGGGTAAAACTCTTTCCACATTGGGAGCATTGGAAAGGCTTCTCTCCTGTGTGTGACATTTCATGCGTTTTCAGGTTCCCAGAGGTTCTAAAACCCTTTTCACACTTGGAGCAGTGGAAAGGCTTCTCTCCTGTGTGTGTCATCTCATGCGTTTTCAAGTTCCCTAACTGGGTAAAACTTTTTACACAGTGGGAGCAGTGAAAAGGCTTCTCTCCTGTGTGTGTCATCTCATGCATTTTCAGGTTCCCTAAATGGGTAAAACTCTTTCCACACAGAGAGCATTGGAATGGTTGTTCTCCTGTGTGTATTTTCTCATGATCTTTAAGATGCCCTGAGTGTCTAAAATCCTTTCCACACTGGGAGCATTGATAAGGCTTCTCTCCAGTGTGTGTTCTTTCATGCACTTTTAGATGCCCTGAGTATCTGAAACCCTTTCCACACTGGGAACAGTGATGAGGCTTCTCCCCTGTATGTTTTCTTTCATGATATTTCAGCTGCCCTATCTGGCTAAAAGTCTTTCCACACTCAGAGCATTGGAAAGGCTTCTCTCCTGTGTGTATCCTCTTATGCTCTTTCAGATGCGATGACTGGATAAAACTCTTTCCACACTGAGAACATTGGAAAGGCTTCTCTCCTGTGTGTTTTCTCTTATGCTCTTTCAGGTGCAATGACTGGATAAATCTCTTTCCACAGTGAGAGCATTGATATGGCTTCTCTCCAGTGTGTGTTCTTTCATGCACTTTTAGATGCCCTGAGTGTCCAAAACCCTTTCCACACTGGGAGCATTGATACGGCTTCTCTCCAGTGTGTGTTCTTTCATGCACTTTAAGATGCCATGAGTGTCCAAAACCCTTTCCACACTGGGAGCAGTGATAAGGCTTCTCTCCAGTGTGTGTTCTTTCATGCACTTTAAGATGCCCTGAGTGTCTAAAACTCTTTCCACAATGGGAGCAGTGATAAGGCTTCTCGCCTGTGTGTGTCATCTCATGTGTTTTCAAATTCCCTAACTGGGTAAACCTTTTTCCACACTGGGAGCAGTGGAAAGGCTTCTCTCCCGTGTGTGTCATCTCATGCGTTTTCAGGTTCCCTACATTTGTAAAACTCTTTCCACACTGGGAACATTGAAATGGCTGTTCTCCTGTGTGTATTCTCTCATGTTCTTTCAAATGCGATGACTGAATAAATCTCTTTCCACACTGGGAACAGTGGTATGGTCTTGCTGGTTTGGTCGTCTCTGGGTCTGGACTCTTCCCACGGTCAGGGTGAGAGTCTGGTCTCTCTCCTGCTAAAAAGACAAACAGAGTATTTGCTTAAACAGAAAGACCTGAATGAAACTTCTACATGATAAAACACTTTCTACAAGGTTTAATCCAGACAAGATCCCTCAATAAAATGCATCATCTTCAAGACCCTGGTGCTTGGTTTTCGGAACAGCAGGAGGAACTCTTCCTCCCTTCCTTCAGGCTATGATGGATGCAAGAGATTAGCTGAACAACTTCTATATTTAAGAGTTGTATTAAACAAATATATCCACAGGGAGACTGAAATGACTCTTCTACAAGGTTGTAACACTGTGCCACCCTCCTGAGGGGAGGGCAGACCTAAATACTCTGGCCATAACAGTCCCTTGTTTCATCCATCATGTTTGTTAAACATGCACCTTACATTGGATCATCTTGAAACTTTCTCTCTAAATCTAACTTTCATCAAGGTTTTATGTGGTCAATTGGCTTCTCTCTGTTCATTGGCAGAATCATTTTTCAGTGTTATGATATTCATAACATCCCTATCCACCAGTCTATCTTCCTGTCAACTAACAGAACTCTGCTGGTTGTCCTGGTAACAGATACCAGTGGGAAGATCATTTGTATTTGTTCAAACTAAACTACAGCACTTACTTTGAGGAGTCAAATCTGATCCTTAAATACTCTGGTTCCTTGTTTCATCCTTCCATGAGATATAATCCCGACACAAATCTATGGCTGCTAGACAAGCCGAATGGTCATTCATTCGGCTTGTTCGGTTAAGTTAATCGTTTAAGTTGCCGGGAGACCACTTCTTTTAGTTGTCCATCTATGGATGCAACGCAGTCGTTCATTTGTAATGTTTCCGTTGCCGGCTGGCAACGTTCTTATCCCGTGCTTGCGAGCCAACTATGGCTAACACGGTCACGTCAAACAGAATGACAACAAAGTAGCTGCGTTTGTTTAAGATGTTTTCTTGTGACATTTATTTGGATACATCCATAACAATAAGCTAATGACGCGTGATTTTGCCTGGCATAGAACATGTGCTCTCTCGTCAGGACACTGTTCGGAGGAGCTAGCCAACACGGCCAACACGGCCAACACAGCCAACACAGCCAACACGGCCAACACGGCCAACACAGCCAACACAGCCAACACGGATAACACAGCCAACACAGCCAACACGGATAACACGGATAACACGGATAACACGGCCAACACAGCCAACACAGCCAACACGGATAACACGGCCAACACGGATAACATTGGTAACACGGCCAACACAGCCAACACGGCCAACACGGCCAACACAGCCAACACAGCCAACACGGATAACACGGATAACACTGATAACACGGCCAACACGGATAACATTGGTAACACGGATAACACGGATAACATTGGTAACACGGATAACACGGATAACACGGATAACACGGATAACATTGGTAACACGGATAACACGGATAACATTGGTAACACGGCCAACACGGATAACACAGCCAACACGGCCAACACGGATAACACTGGTAACACGGCCAACACGGATAACACAGCCAACACGGCCAACACGGATAACACAGCCAACACGGCCAACACGGATAACACGGCCAACACGGATAACACAGCCAACATTTTGCGATATCAACTCTTCTCTGACCTCAATCTTATTTGGTAGTCAGGAGGACCATATTAACAAATATGTACAATGAGGTTTGATAGAATGGCCCACCTGGGGAGATTTTAGGAGTGAAAATATATGAGGTCTGATGGAATGATCCATCTGGGGGATTTTAGGAGTGAGAATATATGAGGTTTGATGGAATGATCCACCTGGGGGGACTGAGAATATATGCCAATTTTGCATGCGAATTCATCAATGAACTTGTGGGATTTTTTTATTTTACCTTTATTTAACTAGGCAAGTCAGTTAAATAACAAATTCTTATTTTCAATGACGGCCTAGGAACAGTGGGTTAGCAGGGACAGAACGACAGATTTGTACCTTGTCAGGGGATTTGAATTTGCAACCTTCCGGTTACGAGTCCAACGTTCTAACCACTAGGCTACCCTTCCTGGGCTTTATGGTGAGTGGCTGAATCCGAATAGTCAAAAAAGATGCAGCATTTCTCCTTACTTTACCTGTAGATTATGGTTCTAATAATCTAGCCACTAAGGAACCTTCCTTTGGGGTATTCTGATCCAGCCAACGTGTCTGTCTGTCACACAGAGTGTGTTGGTTAATGCTTAAATAAACTTTTTTTTTGTTGCTTCGTGACCCACAAATTGAGGTATTTCACATTTCTCCTTTAATATGGATGTGACCATTTGAAAGCACAATCTCTGGGACACCAATCACACAGTTTAATTAAACGCTGAACACTGTCAGTAGAATGCCTCTTATTAAGAATCATACATTAGTTGAACAACTGCAGAGTTGGTGCTCCTGTTTTTAAGATAGTACTCACTAGTGTTAATCAGATCTCTAGTCTCCTCTTCGTCTTTCACTCCAAAAGGTCCTTTCTCTTCTTTCACTATGAAATCCTCATCTTCTTCTTTCAATGTGATTTCCTCCTTTTTCATTCTGAAAGCTTCTATCTCCTCCTCTTCCACTGTGACAGCCTCTATTCCTTCTTCGTGTTTCACTCCTAAAGGCTCTTTCTCGTATTTCACGGTAACATCCTCTTCTTTCAATGTGATAGCCTCCTCTTCCTCCTTTTTGATTCTGAAAGCTTCTACCTCCTCCTCTTCTTCCACTGTGACAGCCTCTATCCCTTCTTCCTCTTTCACTCCAAAAGGCTCTTTCTCGTCTTTCACTTCCTCGTCTTCTTTCACGACAATGTTCAGATCTTCTTTCTCCGTCCAGTAGACCTCCTCTTCTTTAGCAGGGAGGGAGTAGCTTAGTGAACTCATGGTCGAGCGAGGATAGCGGACTCAACTTCACTCCTAGGTCGGGGATGAAAGCTAGCTAGAATTAGCGACTAGCCTAGTACTAGGCTAAGCATCAATCTTAACGAATTAGTCAATCTAACAAGCTATTTTACAATTTAACTAGGAGATATGCAAAGAAAAATGCGTTAAAAACACAGATTAATATACACAAATACGGACAAAGAAGCTTGAATTTGGTCGGTTTTATGTTGACGAGCAAGATACGGAACTGTCTGCATCAGTAGCCGAGTTGTTGTTGAAGAAGCGTTCCGTCCACTAGATTATACGTCACACAAGGAGCATCACCTGAAAGACTTAAGTCGCCATCTGCTGACTGGAGTTGGCAAAGCAGTTATTCACTACATGGTTTATTCTGGAAAAAAAAGAAAACCATAACAAATCATTTGAAAAATGAACAAATACGTTTTCTCTTACCTTTTACAGCCAAGACTTTCCTCTACACAAGATAAGATCATGACTTTATCTCACTGGGAAATTCTGTACGCGGATCTATGTACATAAAACACATAACAAGCATATAAATGACATCAATACAACTGCAGACAATGAAAATGAGAATATTTACACATCGGTACATTGTCAACCACATTGTCCAGTGTAGACAGGCCTGCTGGACTCAGCAGCCTTATTGTTCAGCCTTATTGTACCCCTGGACTCACTAGTGATTATCATTCAGCCTCATTGTGCTGCTGGACTCACTAGTGATTATCATTCAGCCTCATTGTGCTGCTGGACTCAGCAGCCTTATCATTCAGCCTTATTGTACCCCTGGACTCACTAGTGATTATCATTCAGCCTCATTGTGCTGCTGGACTCACTAGTGATTATCATTCAGCCTCATTGTGCTGCTGGACTCAGCAGCCTTATCCTTCAGCCTCATTGTGCTGCTGGACTCACTAGTGATTATCATTCAGCCTTATTGTACCCCTGGACTCACTAGTGATTATCATTCAGCCTTATTGTACCCCTGGACTCACTAGTGATTATCATTCAGCCTTATTGTGCTGCTGAACTCACAAGTGATTATCATTCAGCCTCATTGTGCTGCTGGACTCACTAGTGATTATCATTCAGCCTTATTGTGCTGCTGGACCCACTAGTGATTATCATTCAGCCTTATTGTGCTGCTGGACTCACTCGTGATTATCATTCAGTCTTATTGTACCTCTGGACCCACTAGTGATTATCATTCAGCCTTATTGTGCTGCTGGACCCACTAGTGATTATCATTCAGTCTTATTGTACCTCTGGACCCACTAGTGATTATCATTCAGCCTTATTGTGCTGCTGGACCCACTAGTGATTATCATTCAGCCTTATTGTGCTGCTGGACCCACTAGTGATTATCATTCAGCCTTATTGACACTGGGATAAGGGATTGTTTGGTTGTGTTCCAGTTATATCCTTCCCCAATTTTTCTAAAGTTATCTGCTAGGATTTCGGATTAAATGTTTTAAAACTGAAACATGAGATTCTGATCCTCTGTATAGGGATAAGAATTTGGTAATCCAATCTCACCTTTAATCAGGATTAAATGTGTTTTTTTTGCATTTTACAAAGACACTTTATTAGGATTAGTCGGCCGGTCAGATGGGTCAAGTCGGACAGCCAACCAGATGGGTCCAGTCGGCCAGCCAACCAGATGGGTCCAGTCGGACAGCCAACCAGATGGGTCCAGTCGGCCAGCCAACCAGATGGGTCCAGTCGGCCAGCCAACCAGATGGGTCCAGTCGGCCAGCCAACCAGATGGGTCCAGTCGGACAGCCAGTCGGCCACCAGATGGGTCCAGTCGGCCAGCCAACCAGATGGGTCCAGTCGGCCAGCCAACCAGATGGGTCCAGTCGGCCAGCCAACCAGATGTCAGATGGGTCCAGTCGGCCAGCCAACCAGATGGGTCCAGTCGGACAGCCAACCAGATGGGTCCAGTCGGCCGGTCAGATGGGTCCAGTCGGCCGGTCAGATGGGTCCAGTCGGCCAGCCAACCAGATGGGTCCAGTCGGACAGCCAACCAGATGGGTCCAGTCGGACAGCCAACCAGATGGGTCCAGTTGGACAGCCAACCAGATGGGTCCAGTCGGACAGCTAACCAGATGGGTCCAGTTGGACAGCCAACCAGATGGGATGGGTCCAGTCGCCCAGCCAACCAGATGGGTCCAGTCGGCCAGCCAACCAGATGGGTCCAGTCGGACAGCCAACCAGATGGGACCAGTCGCCCAGCCAACCAGATGGGTCCAGTCGGCCAGCCAACCAGATGGGTCCAGTCGGACAGCCAACCAGATGGGTCCAGTCGGACAGACAACCAGATGGGTCCAGTCGGCCAGCCAACCAGATGGGTCCAGTCGGCCAGTCAGATGGGTCCAGTCGGCCAGCCAACCAGATGGGTCCAGTCGGACAGCCAACCAGATGGGTCCAGTCGGACAGCCAACCAGATGGGTCCAGTCGGACAGCCAACCAGATGGGTCCAGTCGGACAGCCAACCAGATGGGACCAGTCGCCCAGCCAACCAGATGGGTCCAGTCGGACAGCCAACCAGATGGGTCCAGTCGGCCAGCCAACCAGATGGGTCCAGTCGGAGCCAGCCAGTCCAGAGATGGGTCCAGTCGGCCAGCCAACCAGATGGGTCCAGTCGGCCAGCCAACCAGATGGGTCCAGTCGGACAGCCAACCAGATGGGTCCAGTCGGCCAGCCAACCAGATGGGTCCAGTCGGACAGCCAACCAGATGGGTCCAGTCGGATAGCCAACCAGATGGGTCCAGTCGGCCAGCCAACCAGGTCAGATGGGTCCAGTCGGCCAGCCAACCAGATGGGTCCAGTCGGCCGGTCAGATGGGTCCAGTCGGCCAGCCAACCAGATGGGTCCAGTCGGACAGCCAACCAGATGGGTCCAGTCGGCCGGTCAGATGGGTCCAGTCGGCCAGCCAACCAGATGGGTCCAGTCGGACAGCCAACCAGATGGGACCAGTCGCCCAGCCAACCAGATAGGGTCCAGTCGCCCAGCCAACCAGATGGGTCCAGTCGGACAGCCAACCAGATGGGTCCAGTCGGACAGCCAACCAGATGGGTCCAGTCGGACGGCCAACCAGATGGGACCAGTACATTTCTATGGAGCTAAGGTGGGGTCGGTTTAGAAAACATTCTTAAATCTGAAAACCAAATGGTTCATTGTGTTAATTTGACTCCAGTATGTTTAGATATAGTGGTCAGGTATGTTTAGATATAGATATAGATGGTCAGGTATGTTTAGATATAGAAATATGGTCAGGTATGTTTAGACAGATGGTCAGGTATGATAGATGGGTCCAGTAGATATATGGTCAGGTATGTTTAGATATAGATAGGTGGTCAGGTATGTTTAGACAGATGGTCAGGTATGTTTAGATATAGTCGGCCAGATATATGGTCAGGTATGTATAGATATATGGTCAGGTATGTATAGATATATGGGACAGGTATGTTTAGATATATGGTCAGGTATGTTTAGATATAGATTTCTATGGTCAGGTATGTTTAGAAAACATTCTTAAATGGTTCATTGTGTATGTTTAGATATAGATATATGGTCAGGTATGTATAGATATTTGATCAGGTATGTATCAGGTATGTTTAGATATAGATATATGGTCAGGTATGTTTAGATATATGGTCAGGTATGTTTAGATATAGATATATGGTCAGGTATGTTTATATAGATATATGGTCAGGTATGTTTAGATATAGATATATGGTCAGGTATGTTTAGATATAGATATAGGTATATATAGATATATGGTCAGGTATGTTTAGATATATGGTCAGGTATGTATAGATATATGGTCAGGTATGTTTAGATATATGGTCAGATATGTATAGATATATGGTCAGGTATGTTTAGATATATGGTCAGGTATGTTTAGATATATGGTCAGGTATGTATAGATATTTGGTATTTGTTATATTGAGAAGTGTCAGATAAATGCATCTACTGACTTCATATGTAGGCTCTATTATATATAATCAATCTTCATTCATGCACGCCGAGTGAACTAAACATTAAGAACACCTTCCTAATATTGAGTTGCATCCCACTTTGCCCTCAGAACAGACTCAACTCATGTTGACTCCAATCCTTCCCACAGTTGTGTCCAGTTGGCTGGATGTCCTTTGGGTGGTGGACCATTCTTGATACACACAGGAAACTGTTGAGCGTGAAAAAACACAGCAGCATTGCAGTTCTTGACACACTCAGACCAGTGCGCCTGGCACCTACTACCATACCCTGTTCATAAACACTTAAATATTTTGTCCTGACCATTCACCCTCTGAATGGCAAACATCCACAATCCATGTCTCATTTGTCTCAAGGCATAAAACTCCTTGTTTTACCAGTTTCCTTGACCTACACTGATTGAAGTGGATTTGGTGAAATCACCTGGATAGTCTATGTTATGTAAAGACCGTCTTTTGTACCCTCAGAGTAGTTGACTCGTCTGTTTCAAGTGTAGAAGTAGTAACACAACCTGTCCAGTAGATGGAGAAGTGGAGGCCAAAGCTCTGAAAATACAGACTCAGTGATCATGATATTGTGGTTTCAGAATCAGAATCATCCTATCAGATTATTTGCTGGAGAAAAAAACAGTAGAGCCTCTGCTGTCCTTTCTTATATATGTGCTCTGTGTATTTCTCCCCACTGTAGCTTGTGGTCAAGTTCAACACCCAGGAATTAATACTCCGCTACTACCTCTATGTCCCTGAACAACACCCAGGTAATAGTACTCCTCTACTACCTCTATGTCCCTGAACAACACCCAGGTAGTAATACTCCTCTACTACCTCTATGTCCCTGAACAACACCCAGGTAGTAATACTCCTCTACTACCTCTATGTCCCTGAACATCACCCAGGTAGTAATACTCCTCTACTACCTCTATGTCCCTGAACATCACCCAGGTAGTAATACTCCTCTACTACCTCTATGTCCCTGAACAACACCCAGGTAATAGTACTCCTCTACTACCTCTATGTCCCTGAACAACACCCAGGTAGTAATACTCCTCTACTACCTCTATGTCCCTGAACACCACCCATGTATTAATAGTCCTCTATTACCTCTATGTCCCTGAACAACACCCAGGTATTAATACTCCTCTACTACCTCTATGTCCCTGAACAACACCCAGGTATTAGTACTCCTCTACTACCTCTATGTCCCTGAACAACACCCAGGTAATAGTACTCCTCTACTACCTCTATGTCCCTGAACAACACCCAGGTATTAATACTCCTCTACTACCTCTATGTCCCTGAACAACACCCAGGTATTAATACTCCACCACTACCTGTATGTCCCTGAACAACACCCAGGTATTAATACTCCTCTACTACCTCTATGTCCCTGAACAACAACCAGGTATTTATACTCCACCACTACCTGTATGTCTTGTCTAGATGTGAACAGACTATTCCCTTTAAAGGCTCTGTAGGATACAGATGTTAACAATGGAACAAATGCATCACTTGATTATCTGTAGTGCTGGAGGAAAGACACGCAGATGAAAGACAGAGTTTGAGAGTGTGTTCATTCAGACTGACGTACTCTACATTTTAAACAGACATGCTAAATATTCAATTCATGGTTTTAAAATAATGTAGTTAATGTGGCATAAAAAAAACACACACATTTAAAAAAAAAATAGAAGTCAAATGTCGGAGCAAGTGTGTGTGCTGAACTTTAGGTCAATGTGATTTGAAATCTCTTTCCACCCTGGGAGCAGTGGTAAGGCTTCTTGTCTGCGTGTTCTCTCATGGTCTTTCCTTTCCACCCTGGGAACTGGGTAAATATCTTTCCACACTGGGAGCATTGAGGACATTTTATCAGGTTTGGATTCTTTCATGTTCTCTCAGTCGCCTTAACCAGGTAAATATCTTTCCAAACAGAGAGCATTGATGAGGCTTCTCTCCAGAATTTATTTTCTTATGTATTTTCATGCTCCCAACCAGGATAAATCTCTTTCCACATTGAAAGCATTGCTAAGGCTTCTACCCTGTGTGTGTCCTCTCATGTCTTTTCAGATTCCCTAACTCTGAAAAACTCTTTCTGCACAGAGAGCAGTGGAAAGGCCTCTCTCCTGTGTGTGTCCTCTCATGTCTTTTCAGATGTCTTACCTGGGCAAAAACATTTTCACATTGGGAGCAGTGGTAGGGCTTCTCTCCGGTGTGCAATCCCCTGTGTTTTTCCAGGCTACCTAACTCTGTAAAACTCTTTCCACAATGGAAGCATTGATGAGGCTTCTCTCCTGTGTGTGTCCTCTCGTGTCTTTTCAGGTCACCTAACCAGGTAAAACTCTTTCCACATTGAGAACATTGGTAAATCTTCTCTCCGGTGTGTATTCTTTCATGCTCCTTTAGGTTCCATAACCACCTAAAACTCTTTCCACACTGGGTGCAGTGGTAAGCCTTCTCCCCTGTGTGCATTCTCTTATGCGTTTTCAGGTTCCATAACCGGGTAAAATTCTTTCCACACTGGGAGCAGTGGAAAGGTTTCTCGCCTGTGTGAATTTTTTTATGTTCATTCAGGCTCCCTAAACGGGTAAAATTCTTCCCACACTGTGAGCAGTGGAAAGGTTTCTCTCCTGTGTGTGTTCTCTCATGTTCTGTCTTGTGTTCTGAACGGGTGAAATTCTTTCCACACTGTGAGCAGTGGAAAGGTTTCTCTTCTGTGTGTGTTCTCTCATGTTCTTTCTGGTGTTCTAATCGAGTAAAAGTCTTCCCACACTGGGAGCAGCAATGAGGTTTATCTCCTATGTGTGTTCTCTCATGTCTTTTCAGGTGCCCTAACCGTTTAAAACTCTGTTCGCACAGGGAGCAATGGTAAGGCTTGTCCTCTGTGTGCAATTTATTATGTTCTTTCAGGTTCACTAACTGGCTAAATTGCTTTCCACAGTGGGAGCAGTGATGAGGCTTCTCTCCTGTGTGTGTTTTTTCGTGTCGTTTCAGGCTGTCTAACCGGGTGAAACTATTTCCACACAGCGAGCAGTGGAGTCGCCTTGCTGGTTTGGACGTCTCTGGCTCTGGTTCCTCTGAGTCGGGTCTCTCTCCTGCCAAAGACAGATTATTTAGTTTAACAGTGAGATCAGGGTCTATTCAATAGAAATGAAACAGAAGCAAGTGGTCTGAAACGGGGAGGGACGAAATAGGGAGGGTTTTTGTCTTCTGTTTGCTTCACCTTTTGCTACAGTGTGGACTAATGAATATGACCCTGAATTAAACTTCCACACGATAAGAGGCAGATTCCACCCCAAGATAATATTTTTGTTATCTCAGATTCTCTTTCTGAGAAAATCAGGATGAAAGTGGCCATTTTAGGCCCCTTTCAGACCTCTACATGCCTCCTGTCAGACCCCATGACCTCTGAACCCTACATGATACAGACATCATCTAGTCATTATACTGTCAGACCCCATGACCCCTACATGATACAGACATCATCTAGTCGTTATACTGTCAGACCCCATGACCTCTGACCCCTACATGATACAGACATCATCTAGTCGTTATACTGTCAGACCCCATGACCTCTGTACCCTACATGATACAGACATCATCTTGTCATTATACTGTCAGACCCCATGACCTCTGTACCCTACATGATACAGACATCTAGTTGTTATTTAGTCGTTGTTTTTTCCTAAAAATACGTATTTGGGTGCTTTTGGAGACATTGTCCATGTTAGTTCAGAACCCCTCTACTGCACAACAAGGAGGAGGAAATGAATTGATGGTAGAGGAGGGCATTTGAAATTATTTCACTATTGTACTAATATCCAGATTTGTTTCACATGGAGCCTCACTTTAAAGCTGTAGTGTGAAGAAGCTAGCGAGGCTAAATGAGGCTATTTTTCTGCCTTACCTGTCCATGTCTACAACAACTCCATTCAGATTAAACAACAGCCTACCTGTTGGTTGATAATTGTAGCTGACTCCTTGTCATTTAACCAACTTCATTCCGTAATTGTAATTCACATGGAGTCTCTGACTGTAGAGCAGCTTTGATTGGCTGACAAGAAGAAGCTACACGTATGAAAAGTGTGTCGGCTACCGGTGTGTATATTTTACAGGGTGCACTCATGAAACTGTCGTGGTCTATCCTGGTATCCTTGCATGGCGAAATGTCACAGAGGGTGTAAGGTTATTTATTGTAAAGAATATTAAAATAACTGTGTCCATCCCTAATCAACCAATCAATGGCATACACATCACAGACAAACTGAATTGGTCCACTCACACAGACAGCATCGTGAGGAAGGCGCAGCAGCGCCTCTTCAACCTCAGGAGGCTGAAGAAATTCGGCTTGTCACCAAAAGCACTCACAAACTTCTACAGATGCACAATCGAGAGCATCCTGGCGGGCTGTATCACCGCCTGGTATGGCAACTGCACCGCCCTCAACCGTAAGGCTCTCCAGAGGGTAGTGAGGTCTGCACAACGCATCACCGGGGCAAACTACCTGCCCTCCAGGACACCTACACCACCCGATGCTACAGGAAGGCCATAAAGATCATCAAGGACATCAACCACCCGAGCCACTGCCTGTTCACCCCGCTGTCATCCAGAAGGCGAGGTCAGTACAGGTGCATCAAAGCTGGGACCGAGAGACTGAAAAACAGCTTCTATCTCAAGGCCATCAGACTGTTAAACAGCCACCACTAACATTGAGTGGCTACTGCCAACACACTGTCAATGACACTGACTCTACTCCAGCCACTTTAATCATGGGAATTGATGGGAAATGATGTAAATATATCACTAGCCACTTTAAACAATGCTACCTTATATAATGTTACTTACCCTACATTGTTAATCTCATATGCATACGTTGATACTGTACTCTATATCATCGACTGCATCCTTATGTAATACATGTATCACTAGCCACTTTAACTATGCCACTTGGTTTACATACTTATCTCATATGTATATACTGTACTCGATATCATCTACTGTATCTTGCCTATGCTGCTCTGTACCATCACTCATTCATATATCCTTATGTACATATTCTTTATCCCCTTACACTGTGTATAAGACAGTAGTTTTTTTGGAATTGTTAGTTAGATTACTTGCTCGTTATTACTGCATTGTCGGAACTAGAAGCACAAGCATTTCGCTACACTCGCATTAACATCTGCTAACCATGTGTATGTGACAAATAAAATTTGATTTGATTTGATTTGGTTGGGGTAATTAAAACCTCTTAGGGAGGCTGCGAATTTTCGCAGCTTTTTGTTAAAAATCGCGCAACATTTCAGCGTCCTGCTACTCATGCCAGGAATATAGTATATGCATATGATAAGTGTGTGTGTATAGAAAACACCCTGAAGTCTCTAAAACTGGTTAAATCGTGTCTGTGGCTAGAACATAACGTGTTTAGGAGTCAAAATCCTTCGAAAAACTGCTCACCCAAAACACAAAAATAATATCCATCTGCCAGTCAATGTATTGTCTAAGGCGAAAGAAAATACTTATCAAGCCCCTGTAAACGCCTACAGCTTCCACACGATGTCGCCAATGCTGTCATTTTGTGCCTGGTTTATCCTTGGTTTGGTGACGTATAAGCACTTCCTTTCATCGAGTACACCACCGGATGTTTTGAAAGTGAAAACATGGACGATGATTTCAAGACTTGCTGCTATCGAATACAGATCGCCCCGTGATCAATCTAATAGACTATTAACGTTTATTAATACCTAAAGTTGGTTTAGAAAAGTCATTTGAAGTGATTTGTAAAAGTATATAGGTAACTTTTGTAATTTTAAAAAGTGACGTTGCGTCATGTAAAGGGGCATTTTTCTGGATCAGACCGGTCGTCAGCAAATCACATTTTGGGTATACAATGACGGATTTAATCGGGAAAAAGACCCAATTGTGATGTTTATGTGACATATAGGAGTGCCAAGAAATCAAATCAAATCAAATTTTATTTTATTATTTTAAGAAAGAAGCTCGTCAAAGGTAATGAATGTTTTATATTTTATTTCTGCGTTTTGGGTAGCGCCGACTACCGCTAAATCTGTTGTTTTGTTGACGGTCTGGTATTCTGGCGGGTGCATGCTATCAGATAATAGCTTCTCATGCTTTCGCCGAAAAGCATTTTACAAATCTGACTTGGTGGCTAGATTCACAACAAGTGTAGCTTTAATTCACTACCTTGCATTTGTGTTTTAATGAAAGTTTGAGTTTTATCGAAAACAATAGGTGGCGCTCTAAAATATCCGCTGATTTGATCCCGCCAGAGGAACACCCTCCCTAACAAGTTTCAATGGTTGGAGTAATGAATCAATGGTTGGGGTAATTAATCAATGGTTGGGGTAATTAATCAATGTTTGGGGTAATTAATCAATGGCCGGGGTAATTAATCAATGGCCGGGGTAATTAATCAATGGCTGGGGTAATTAATCAATGGCTGGGGTAATTAATCAATGGTTGGGGTAATTAATCAATGGTTGGGGTAATGAATCAATGGTTGGGGTAATGAATCAATGGTTGGGGTAATTAATCAATGGTTGGGGTAATTCATCAATGGTTGGGGTAATTCATCAATGGTTGGGGTAATTAATCAATGGTCGGGGTAATTAATCAATGGTCGGGGTAATTAATCAATGGTCGGGGTAATTAATCAATGGCCGGGGTAACTAATCAATGGTCGGGGTAATTAATCAATGGTTGGGGTAATTAATCAATGGTCGGGGTAATTAATCAATGGTTGGGGTAATTAATCAATGGTCGGGGTAATTAATCAATGGTTGGGGTAATTAATCAATGATCGGGGTAATTAATCAATGGTTGGGGTAATTAATCAATGGTTGGGGTAATTAATCAAGAACAAGTGTCTATAACATGCCATTTACATCAAAAATATACATTTCGTTGTATAAATATTTATTTATAAATATTTTTTAAGGCACATTTCTCCTTTAATATGGATGTGACCATTTGAAAGCACAATCTCTGGGACACCAATCACACAGTTTAATTAAACGCTGAACACTGTTCTCTCACTGAACGCACCCCTGAATAACATATTCAAGTGTAAAACGTCAGTAGAACGCCTCTTATTAAGAATCATACATTAGTTGAACAACTGCAGAGTTGGTGCTCCTGTTTTTAGGATAGTACTCACTAGTGTTAATCAGATCTCTAGTCTCCTCTTCGTTTTTCACCCCAAAAGGACCTTTCCTCTTCTTTCACTATGAAATCCTCATCTTCTTCTTTCAATGTGAAAGCCTCCTCTTCCTCTCTAAAAGGTTATTCTTTCACTATAACGGCCTCCTCTTCCTCTCTAAAAGGTTATTCTTTCACTATAACAGCCTCCTCTTCCTCTCTAAAAGGTTCTTCTTTCACTATAACAGCCTCCTCTTCCTCCCTTTTTTCATTCTGAATGATTCTTTCTCCTCCTCTACCACTGTAACAGCCTCTGTGATTCTGTGATATTGTGGCATCTGGATCAGAATGATCCTATCAGATTATTTTCTGGAGGAAAAAACAGTAGAACCTCTGCTGTCCTTTCTTATGGATCAGCTCTGTGTACCCCCCCACTGTAGCTAGTAGTCAGGTGTTAATACTCCTCCACCACGTGCAGATGAAACACACACAGAGAGACAGTTTGAGATTCATTCAAACTGACAGTTTATTCTACATTTAAAACAGACAAAATATTCAATTCATGTGTATAAAAAAAAAACGTTTCTATGTTTTATTACATTCTGTATAATTGAGTTAATGTGGCATATAACAAAAACCACATTTAATATATAGAATACAAATGTCAGAGCAGTGTGTGTGCTCTTGTGAACTTCAGGTCCATGTGATTTGATATCGCTCTACACCCTGGGAGCAGCGGTAAGGCTTTTTGTCTGTGTGTTCCCTCATGGTCTTTCCCTAACTGGGTAAATCTCTCTACATCCTGGGAGCAGCGGTAAGGCTTTTTGTCTGTGTGTTCCCTCATGGTCTTTCCCTAACTGGGTAAATCTCTCTCCACCTGGGGTACAGTGGTAAGGCTTTTTGTCTGTGTGTTCCTTCATGGTCTTTCCCTAACTGGGTAAATCTCTCTACATCCTGGGAGCAGCGGTAAGGCTTTTTGTCTGTGTGTTCCCTCATGGTCTTTCCCTAACTGGGTAAATCTCTCTCCACCGTGGGTACAGTGGTAAGGCTTTCTTGTCTGCGTGTTCCCTCATGCCCGGGTGAATCTCTTTCCACAGTGGGAGCATTGCTAAGGCTTCTCTCCTGTGTGTGTCCTCTTATGTCTTTTCAGATCACCTAACCAGGTAAAACTCTTTCCACATTGAGAACATTTGTATATCTTCTCTCCAGTGTGTATTCTTTCATGCTCCTTTAGGTTCCACAACCGGGCAAAATTCTTTCCACACTGGGAGCAGTGGAAAGGTTTCTCTCCTGTGTGAATTTTCTTATGTTCATTCAGGCTTGCTAACCAGGTAAAATTCTTTCCACACAGGGAACAGTGGAAAGGTTTCTCTCCTGTGTGAATTCTCTTATGCTCATTCAGGCTCCCTAACCGGGTAAAATTATTTCCGCACTGGGAGCAGTGGAAAGGTTTCTCTCCTGTGTGTGTTCTCTCATGTTTTTTCTGGTGTTCTAATCGGGTAAAACTCTTCCCACAATGGGAGCAGTGATGAGGCTTATCTCCTATGTGTGTTCTCTCGTGTCTTTTCAGATTCATTAACTGGCTAAAACTCTTTCCACAGAGGGAGCAGTGGTGTGGTCTTGCTGGTTTGGACGTCTCTGGCTCTGGTTCCTCTGTGTCTGGCCTTTCTCCTGTCAAAAACAGATTATTTATTATAACAAAGAGATCAGGGTCATGTTCAATAGAAATTAAACTGAAGCAAACGGACCGAAACTGGGAGGGACAAAAATGGGGGAGGGTTGTTGTCTTCTGTTGCAAAACCTTCTGCAACTGTGTGGACTAACGAATATGACCCTGAATGAAACTTCCACACCAGCAAAATACACGATTTACCAATCATTTCTATTGGGCATTAAAGAATAACCACCTTTTTCTAGGCAATAGTATAAGATAAAATAATTTTACCTATATTATTTAATAAAATACAATTATGATTTTTTTTTTAAACATATACATTTGTCTAGGATGATGGGAGGGGTCCCCCATCTTCACCTCCATCTTCACCCTGGTGTGTTATTCCTCTTCACATGTGCATCCTTTAAGTGTGTTTCATTGGTCCTCCATCTTCACCCTGGTGTGTTATTCCTCTTCCCTGCATCCTTTAAGTGTGTTTCATTGGTCTGTAATCTGGTCTGTTGTATGTGCATCCTTTAAGTGTGTTTCATTGGTCTGTAATCTGGTCTGTTGCATGTGCATCCTTTAAGTGTGTTTCATTGGTCTGTAATCTGGTCTGTTGCTTGCACAGGTTCCGTTGACTTTTGGTTAATATATGATGTTCATTTTGTCAAGCTATTTACAAAAGGGTCCAGTTTCAGGCAAATGTACACGTTTTTTTCCATGTCGTGGATGTTGTTGGTGTTGTTGGTTCAGTCCAGGAGGTATTGGAGGTGATGGATGTTGTTGGTGTTGTTGGTCCAGTCCAGGAGGTATTGGTGATGATGGATGATGTTGGTGATGTTGGTCCAGTCCAGGAGGTGATGAATGTTGTTTGCATTGTTGGTCCAGTCCAGGAGGTATTGGGGGTGATGGATGTTGTTGGTATTGTTGGTTCAGTCCAGGAGTTATTGGAGGTGATGGATGTTGTTGGTCCAGTCCAGGAGGTATTGGTTGTTGGTGGTGTTGTTGGTCCAGTCCAGGAGGTATTGGAGGTGATGGATGTTGTTGGTCCAGTCCAGGAGGTATTGGAGGTGATGAATGTTGTTGGTTGTTGGTCCAGTCCAGGAGGTATTGGAGGTGATGGTGTTGTTGGTTCAGTCCAGGAGGTGTTGGTCCAGTCCAGGAGGTATTGGATGTGATGGATGTTGTTGGTCCAGTCCAGGAGGTATTGGAGGTGATGGATGTTGTTGGTTGTTGGTCCAGTCCAGGAGGTATTGGAGGTGATGGATGTTGTTGGTCCAGTCCAGGAGGTATTGGAGGTGATGGATGTTGTTGGTCCAGTCCAGGAGGTATTGGAGGTGATGGATGTTGTTGGTTCAGTCCAGGAGGTATTGGAGGTGATGGATGTTGTTGGTCCAGTCCAGGAGGTATTGGAGGTGATGGATGTTGTTGGTCCAGTCCAGGAGGTATTGGAGGTGATGGATGTTGTTGGTCCAGTCCAGTCCAGGTATTGGAGGTGATGGATGTTGTTGGTGTTGTTGGTTCAGTCCAGGAGGTATGAATGTGATTGGATGTTGTTGGTCCAGTCCAGGAGGTATTGGAGGTGATGGATGTTGTTGGCGTTGTTGGTCCAGTCCAGGAGGTATTGGGGTGATGGATGTTGTTGGTCCAGTCCAGGAGGTATTGGAGGTGATGGATGTTGTTGGTGTTGTTGGTTCAGTCCAGGAGGTATTGGAGGTGATGGATGTTGTTGGTCCAGTCCAGGAGGTATTGGAGGTGATGGATGTTGTTGGTGTTGTTGGTTCAGTCCAGGAGGTATTGGAGGTGATGGATGATGTTGGTCCAGTCCAGGAGGTATTGGAGGTGATGGATGTTGTTGGTCAGTCCAGGAGGTTGTTGGTCCAGTCCAGGAGGTATTGGAGGTGATGGATGTTGTTGGTCCAGTCCAGGAGGTATTGGTGGATGGTTGGTCCAGTCCAGGAGGTATTGAGGTGATGGATGATGTTGGTCAGTCCAGGAGGTATTGGAGGTGATGGATGTTGTTGGTCCAGTCCAGGAGGTATTGGAGGTGATGGATGTTGTTGGTGGTCCAGTCCAGGAGGTATTGGAGGTGATGGATGTTGTTGGTCCAGTCCAGGAGGTATTGGTGTGATGGATGTTGTTGGTCCATGTCCAGGAGGTAGAGGTGATGAATGTTGTTTGCATTGTTGGTCAGTCCAGGAGGTATTGGAGGTGATGGATGTTGTTGGTCCAGTCCAGGAGGTATTGAGATGATGGATGTTGTTGGTCCAGTCCAGGAGGTATTGGAGGTGATGGATGTTGTTGGTCCAGTCCAGGAGGTATTGGAGGTGATGGATGTTGTTGGTCCAGTCCAGGAGGTATTGGAGGTGATGGATGTTGTTGGTCCAGTCCAGGAGGTATTGGAGGTGATGGATGTTGTTGGTCCAGTCCAGGAGGTATTGGTGATGGATGTTGTTGGTCCAGTCCAGGAGGTATTGGAGGTGATGGATGTTGTTGGTCCAGTCAGGAGGTATGAAGGTTGTTGGTGTTGTTGGTCCAGTCCAGGAGGTATTGGAGATGATGGATGTTGTTGGTCCAGTCCAGGAGGTATTGGAGGTGATGGATGTTGTTGGTCCAGTCCAGGAGGTATTGGAGGTGATGGATGTTGTTGGTCCAGTCCAGGAGGTATTGGAGGTGATGGATGTTGTTGGTGTTGTTGGTCCAGTCCAGGAGGTATTGGAGGTGATGGATGTTGTTGGTCCAGTCCAGGAGGTATTGGAGGTGATGGATGTTGTTGGTGATGTTGGTCCAGTCCAGGAGGTATTGGAGGTGATGGATGTTGTTGGTCCAGTCCAGGAGGTATTGGAGGTGATGGATGTTGTTGGTCCAGTCCAGGAGGTATTGGAGGTGATGGATGTTGTTGGTCCAGTCCAGGAGTGA
>NW_024608409.1:50000-61428 GCF_018296145.1 Oncorhynchus tshawytscha | reverse complement strand
ACATCGGGACATCACACAAAAACATTTCGGGACATCAAACATTAACATCGACATCAAACAAACCATAACATCGGGACATCACACCAAAACATCAGGACATCAAACCATAACATCGGGACATCAACCATAACATCAGGACATCAAACCATAACATCAGGACATCAAACCAAAACATCAGGACATCAAACCATAACATCAGGACATCAAACCCATAACATCAGGACATCAAACCAAAACATCAGGACATCAAACCATAACATCAGGACATCAAACCATAACATCAGGACATCAAACCATAACATCAGGACATCAAACCATAACATCAGGACATCAAACCATAACATCAGGACATCAAACCATAACATCAGGACATCAAACCATAACATCAGGACATCAAACCATAACATCAGGACATCAAACCATAACATCAGGACATCAAACCATAACATCAGGACATCAAACCATAACATCAGGACATCAAACCATAACATCAGGACATCAAACCATAACATCATCAAAACCATAACATCAGGACATCAAACCATAACATCAAACCATAACATCAGGACATCAAACCATAACATCAGGACATCAAACCATAACATCAGGACATCAAACCATAACATCAGGACATCAAACCATAACATCAGGACATCAAACCATAACATCAGGACATCAAACCATAACATCAGGACATCAAACCATAACATCAGGACATCAAACCATAACATCAGGACATCAAACCATAACATCAGGACATCAAACCATAACATCAGGACATCAAACCATAACATCAGGACATCAAACCATAACATCAGGACATCAAACCATAACATCAGGACATCAAACATCGGGACATAACATCAGGACATCAAACCAAAACATCGGGACATCAAACCAAAACATCAGGACATCAAACCATAACATCAGGACATCAAACCATAATATCGGGACATCAAACCATAACATCAGGACATCAAACCATAACATCAGGACATCAAACCAAAACATCAGGACATCAAACCATAACATCAGGACATCAAACCAAAACACCCCAAAAAATACAGAGAAGGAATTCCGACATGACTTACATCAGCTAGTATGGAGTCTGTCTGATGTATAGGTGCAAAATTCTGGTAACTTTCCCCAAATTCCCTGTTTTTTTCCCCCAAAAATTCCAGGTTGGAAGATCCCTGGATTTCCTGCCAATTCCTGACAGATTCCGGGAATCTTCCAACCTGGATTTCTGGGAATTTTGGGAAAGTCCACCCAAACACTATCTTTTGGTATCTGTTTCATCAGTCCATTGTTGACATCGTTCTAAAATGTTTTCCTTGTCACCAATCAAGTTTTCAAGATATGTACTGTAACTTTCAAAATACATAAATCATCTCCGTAATTATACGTTTTGCATCATATGACTATAGATACATGACTGGAATGAGTAGGTGTGTCCATACTGTCTAGACTGGGACTATAGAGACATGACTGGAATGAGTAGGTGTGTCCATACTGTCTAAACTGACTGGGACTATAGAGACATGACTGGAATGAGTAGGTGTGTCCATACTGTCTAGACTGGGACTATAGAGACATGACTGGAATGAGTAGGTGTGTCCATACTGTCTAAACTGACTGGGACTATAGAGACATGACTGGAATGAGTAGGTGTGTCCATACTGTCTAGACTGACTGGGACTATAGAGACATGACTGGAATGAGTAGGTGTGTCCATACTGTCTAAACTGACTGGGACTATAGATACATGTGTATGTATGACAGCTGGGGTGGAAAAGGAAACGTAATCATAAAGACAGCAGGAAAACAAACGTGCGCACGTACACACACACACACACACACACACACACACACACACACACACACACACACACACATACACACACACACACACACACACGCACACGCACGCACGCATGCACACACACACACACACACACAGACACACACACACGCACACACAGGTTTTAACGACCCTGCACTTTAGCTGACATGACGTGGTAAAGTGGAAAACATCCTCATCATTACTTATTCATTGAACGTGTCATCCTCCTCATCATCATCATGCTGTTGTACCAGAAGAGAGAGAGAGAGAGAGTAGGGTTGGGGGAGGGAGAGAGAGGGAGAAGGAGAGGGAGAGAGAGAGAGAGTAGGGTCGAGGGAGGGAGAGAGAGAGAAAGGAGAGGGAGAGAGAGAGGGAGAGATGGCGAGAGAGAGCGAGAGAGAGAGAAGGAGAGGGGAGAGAGAGAGAGAGTAGGGCCGGGGAGGGAGAGAGAGAGAGAAGGAGAGGGAGAGAGAGAGGGAGAGATGGCGAGAGAGAGCGAGAGAGAGAGAAGGAGAGGGAGAGAGAGAAGGAGAGGGAGAGAGAGAGAGAGAAGGAGAGGGAGAGAGAGGGGAGAGATGGAAAGAGAGACAGAGAGAGGGAGAGAGGGGAGAGATAGAGAGAGAGAGAGAGAGGAGAGAGAGAGAGAGAGGTAGAGAGAAAGAGAGGGGAGAGATGGAGAGAGAGAGCGAGAGAGCGAGAGAGAGAGGGGAGAGATGGAGAGAGAGAGAAGCGAGAGAGAGAAGGAGATGGAGAGAGAGAGCGAGAGAGAGAGATGGAGAGAGAAAGAGAGAGAGAAAAAGAGAGACATGTAGAGAGAGAGAAGGAGAGAAAGAGAGAGAGAAAAAGAGAGAGATGCAGAGAGAGAGAGAGAGAAGAGAGAGAGATATAGAGATCAGGTTGGAGAAGGCCTTTGAAAGACAACAACCAAAAGGGTACTTACCACAACTGCTAGCAGTATAGGTGACCGTATGATCCACCAGTACTGCATGTTGATATTCTGCTCCCAGCACCTGTCAAACAGAGGAGCACAGCACTGAGGATAACATACAGACAGCACCTGTCAAACAGAGGAGCACAGCACTGAGGATAACATACAGACAGCACCTGTCAAACAGAGGAGCACAGCACTGAGGATAACATACAGAATCAAATCAAATCAAATCAAATTTTATTTGTCACATACACATGGTTAGCAGATGTTAATGCGAGTGTAGCGAAATGCTTGTGCTTCTAGTTCCGACAATGCAGTAATAAAAAGCAAGTAATCTAACTAACAATTCCAAAAAAACTACTGTCTTATACACAGTGTAAGGGGATAAAGAATATGTACATAAGGATATATGAATGAGTGATGGTACAGAGCAGCATAGGCAAGATACAGTAGATGATATCGAGTACAGTATATACATATGAGATAAGTATGTAAACCAAGTGGCATAGTTAAAGTGGCTAGTGATACATGTATTACATAAGGATGCAGTCGATGATATAGAGTACAGTATCAACGTATGCATATGAGATGAACAATGTAGGGTAAGTAACATTATATAAGGTAGCATTGTTTAAAGTGGCTAGTGATATATTTACATCATTTCCCATCAATTCCCATGATTAAAGTGGCTGGAGTAGAGTCAGTGTCATTGACAGTGTGTTGGCAGTAGCCACTCAATGTTAGTGGTGGCTGTTTAACAGTCTGATGGCCTTGAGATAGAAGCTGTTTTTCAGTCTCTCGGTCCCAGCTTTGATGCACCTGTACTGACCTCGCCTTCTGGATGACAGCGGGGTGAACAGGCAGTGGTTCGGGTGGTTGATGTCCTTGATGATCTTTATGGCCTTCCTGTAGCATCGGGTGGTGTAGGTGTCCTGGAGGGCAGGTAGTTTGCCCCCGGTGATGCGTTGTGCAGACCTCACTACCCTCTGGAGAGCCTTACGGTTGAGGGCGGTGCAGTTGCCATACCAGGCGGTGATACAGCCCGCCAGGATGCTCTCGATTGTGCATCTGTAGAAGTTTGTGAGTGCTTTTGGTGACAAGCCGAATTTCTTCAGCCTCCTGAGGTTGAAGAGGCGCTGCTGCGCATTCCTCACGATGCTGTCTGTGTGAGTGGACCAATTCAGTTTGTCTGTGATGTGTATGCCGAGGAACTTAAAACTTGCTACCCTCTCCACTACTGTTCCATCGATGTGGATAGGGGGTGTTCCCTCTGCTGTTTCCTGAAGTCCACAATCATCTCCTTAGTTTTGTTGACGTTGAGTGTGAGGTTATTTTCCTGACACCACACTCCGAGGGCCCTCACCTCCTCCCTGTAGGCCGTCTCGTCGTTGTTGGTAATCAAGACTACCACTGTTGTGTCGTCCGCAAACTTGATGATTGAGTTGGAGGCGTGCATGGCCACGCAGTCGTGGGTGAACAGGGAGTACAGGAGAGGGCTCAGAACGCACCCTTGTGGGGCCCCAGTGTTGAGGATCAGCGGGGAGGAGATGTTGTTGCCTACCCTCACCACCTGGGGGCGGCCCGTCAGGAAGTCCAGTACCCAGTTGCACAGGGCGGGGTCGAGACCCAGGGTCTCGAGCTTGATGACGAGCTTGGAGGGTACTATGGTGTTGAATGCCGAGCTGTAGTCGATGAACAGCATTCTCACATAGGTATTCCTCTTGTCCAGATGGGTTAGGGCAGTGTGCAGTGTGGTTGAGATTGCATCGTCTGTGGACCTGTTTGGGCGGTAAGCAAATTGGAGTGGGTCAAGGGTGTCAGGTAGGGTGGAGGTGATATGGTCCTTGACTAGTCTCTCAAAGCACTTCATGATGACGGATGTGAGTGCTACGGGGCGGTAGTCGTTTAGCTCAGTTACCTTAGCTTTCTTGGGAACAGGAACAATGGTGGCCCTCTTGAAGCATGTGGGAACAGCAGACTGGTATAGGGATTGATTGAATATGTCCGTAAACACACCGGCCAGCTGGTCTGCGCATGCTCTGAGGCGCGGCTGGGGATGCCGTCTGGGCCTGCAGCCTTGCGAGGGTTAACACGTTTAAATGTCTTACTCACTTCGGCTGCAGTGAAGGAGAGACCGCATGTTTCCGTTGCAGGCCGTGTCAGTGGCACTGTATTGTCCTCAAAGCGGGCAAAAAGTTATTTAGTCTGCCTGGGAGCAAGACATCCTGGTCCGTGACTGGGCTGGGTTTCTTCCTGTAGTCCGTGATTGACTGTAGACCCTGCCACATACCTCTTGTGTCTGAGCCGTTGAATTGAGATTCTACTTTGTCTCTGTACTGGCGCTTAGCTTGTTTGATAGCCTTGCGGAGGGAATAGCTGCACTGTTTGTATTCAGTCATGTTACCAGACACCTTGCCCTGATTAAAAGCAGTGGTTCGTGCCTTCAGTTTCACACGAATGCTGCCATCAATCCACGGTTTCTGGTTAGGGAATGTTTTAATCGTTGCTATGGGAACGACATCTTCAACGCACGTTCTAATGAACTCGCACACCGAATCAGCGTATTCGTCAATGTTGTTGTCTGACGCAATACGAAACATCTCCCAGTCCACGTGATGGAAGCAGTCTTGGAGTGTGGAGTCAGCTTGGTCGGACCAGCGTTGGACAGACCTCAGCGTGGGAGCTTCTTGTTTTAGTTTCTGTCTGTAGGCAGGGATCAACAAAATGGAGTCGTGGTCAGCTTTTCCGAAAGGGGGCGGGGCAGGGCCTTATATGCGTCGCGGAAGTTAGAGTAACAATGATCCAGGGTCTTTCCACCCCTGGTTGCGCAATCGATATGCTGATAAAATTTAGGGAGTCTTGTTTTCAGATTAGCCTTGTTAAAATCCACAGCTACAATGAATGCAGCCTCCGGATAAATCGTTTCCAGTTTGCAGAGTTAGATAAAGTTCGTTCAGAGCCATCGATGTGTCTGCTTGGGGGGGATATATACGGCTGTGATTATAATCGAAGAGAATTCTCTTGGTAGATAATGCGGTCTACATTTGATTGTGAGGAATTCTAAATCAGGTGAACAGAAGGATTTGAGTTCCTGTATGTTTCTTTCATCACACCATGTCACGTTGGCCATAAGGCATACGCCCCCGCCCGTCTTCTTACCAGAAAGATGTTTGTTTCTGTTGGCGCGATGCGTGGAGAAACCCGCTGGCTGCACCGCTTTGGATTGCGTCTCTCCAGTTAGCCATGTTTCCGTGAAGCAGAGAACGTTACAGTCTCTGATGTCCCTCTGGAATGCTACCCTTGCTCGGATTTCATCAACCTTGTTGTCAAGAGACTGGACATTGGCAAGAAGAATGCTAGGGAGTGGTGCACGGTGTGCCCGTCTCCGGAGTCTGACCAGAAGACCGCTTCGTTTCCCTCTTTTTCTGAGTCGTTTTTTTTTGGTCGCTGCATGTGATCCACTCGGTTACACTGGTTGTAAGGCAGAACACAGGATCCGCATCGCGAAAACATATTCTTGGTCGTACTGATGGTGAGTTGACGCTGATCTTATATTCAGTAGTTCTTCTCGGCTGTATGTAAAGAAACCTAAGATGACCTGGGGTACTAGTGTAAGAAATAACACGTAAAAAAAACAAAAAACTGCATAGTTTCCTAGGAACGCGAAGCGAGGCGGCCATCTCTGTCGGCGCCGGAAGTAAGGAAAGACAGCACCTGTCAAACAGAGGAACACAGCACTGAGGATAACATACAGACAGCACCTGTCAAACAGAGGAGCACAGCACTGAGGATAACATACAGACAGCACCTGTCAAACAGAGGACCACAGCACTGAGGCTGACATACAGACAGCACCTGTCAAACAGAGGACCACAGCACTGAGGCTGACATACAGACAGCACCTGTCAAACAGAGGACCACAGCACAGAGGCTGACATACAGACAGCACCTCTATTCCCCAGGGTTGTATTGTAAAGGCCCTGAAAACAAGGCTCAACACAGCACACAGCGTAACATACAGGGCCCAGTATACAAGGCTCAACACAACACTGAGGGGAACAAGAGAGTTTATAGTAGGGTACTATAGTACAGTAACCCTAAGAGAGTATGAAGTAGGGTACTACAGTCCCGTAAGAGAGTAGAGAATGGAGAGGTTGGACTCTGAATAAAATATTAAGTCCCGTAGAGAGTAGAGAATGGAGAGGTTGGACTCTGAATAAAAGATTAAGGACCGCAAGAGACAGTTGATCTTCTTGGGGATGTTCTCCTGTCCTCTGAGTGTAATCATCTCGGCTCTAAGTGTTCTAAGCTTAACGTTCCATTACACATCGCAGGAGGTTTCCTGGTTTACACATCACAGGAGGTTTCCTGGTTTACTAACCTGCCTGAATTTCAGGTCACAGCTATTGAAAATAAATTGACCAAGATCCTCAAGGAACACTGCAGGGATTTCCTGGTTTTAGACAGCAGGAGGTTTCCTGACAATAATTGACATCTCAAGGAGGTTTCCTGGTTTAAAAATACAGAGATCAGGTTTCCTGGTTTACTTTTGAACCAGGGACTTCTCCTGGTTTGAACCAGAGTTTCAGAACTGGTTTGAATCATCTCAGTTTGAACTAAGTGTTATATCACCTGTAGGAGTTTCCTGGTTTACACATCGCAGGAGGTTTCCTGGTTTACACATCACAGGAGGTTTCCTGGTTTACTAACCTGCCTGTGTTCAAAACAGACATTCCCGTCAACCGCTAAATGGTTTAGGTCACAGCTATTGACTATAAATCTTCTGCTAAATTGACCAAGATCCTCCAAGGAACACTGCAGGGATTTTCACTTGGAGAGAGCAGGCTGTCTGACCTCTCAATTCCTTGTCTCTAAAAATATTGGAGGTGTCATCAGTCATGCATCATTGCATCGCCAGTAGTACTACTCAGAACTGGTTTGAACCATTAGTACTACTCAGGACTGGTTTGAACCAGTAGTACTACTCAGAACTGGTTTGAACCAGTAGTACTACTCAGAACTGGTTTGAACTAGAGGTTATATCACCTGTAGTACTAGTCAGAACTGGTTTGAACCAGTAGTACTACTCAGAACTGGTTTGAACCAGTAGGTACTATCACCTGGTTTGAACCAGTAGTGCTACTCATAACTGGTTTGAACCAGTAGACTAGTCAGAACTGGTTTGAACCAGTAGTACTACTACCTAACCCTCAGAACTGGTTTGAACCAGTAGTACTAGTCAGAACTGGTTTGAACCAGTAGTACTAGTCAGAACTGGTTTGAACCAGTAGTGCTAGTCAGAACTGGTTTCAACCAGTAGTACTATATAGTACTATACACTCATGCAGGCACTCACTCACTCACGCATGCAGGCACTCACTCACTCATGCAGGCACTTACTCCTCATTTTCATACATGTATTTCACCATCACCCAGGGCACCAGGAAGATCAGAGGGGCACCTGCAGAGAGAATCACATTAAACACACCAACACAAAAACTACCAACACAAAAACTAATAGACTACCTAACCCTGAGACTGACTATCTCTATAATATCACTACTACCTAACCCTGAGACTGACTATCTCTATAATATCTCTACTACCTAACCCTGAGACTGACTATCTCTATAATATCTCTACTAACTAACCCTGAGACTGACTATCTCTATAATATCTCTACTACCTAACCCTGAGACTGACTATCTCTATAATATCTCTACTACCTAACCCTGAGGGTGACTATATCTATAATATCTCTACTACCTAACCCTGAGACTGACTATCTCTATAATATCTCTACTAACTAACCCTGAGACTGACTATCTCTATAATATCTCTACTACCTAACCCTGAGACTGACTATCTCTATAATATCTCTACTACCTAACCCTGAGACTGACTATCTCTATAATATCTCTACTACCTAACCCTGAGGGTGACTATATCTATAATATCTCTACTACCTAACCCTGAGACTGACTATCTCTATAATATATATACTAGGTGTCTGGCTACCAAACAGATTACCAAATGCTCTGTCTTCTGGTATATAATGTGCTATGCTATGATAATATCTCTACTACAACCCTCCACCCCCTCATCCCCCTCCTCCCCCTGAGGTCCCTATATCTCCCCCATCCCCCTACCTCCCCTCCTCACCCCAGCCGATACACAGGTAGATGTTGAAGTAGTTTCTCTCAGTGAACACGGTGATGACCAACAGGTTGTGGAGGTAGATGCCTTCCACCAGCAGCCAATGAGCTGTTAGCCATGATACTGTACTGCATCATCACCACGGCGACTACGACACCCCACCGCCGTCTACAGGACACAACACACAGAAAAACACGTTTCAAGACTTAACAAAACCCTTATAATCCTCCAGTATGGCTAAACAATGCTTCAGAGATCAAACCCTTATAATCCTCCAGTATGGCTAAACAATGCTTCAGAGATCAAACCCTTATAATCCTCCAGTATGGCTAAACAATGCTTCAGAGATCAAACCCTTATAATCCTCCAGTATAGCTAAACAATGCTTCAGAGATCAAACCCTTATAATCCTCCACATGGCTAAACAATGCTTCAGAGATCAAACCCTTATAATCCTCCAGTATGGCTAAACAATGCTTCAGAGATCAAACCCTTATAATCCTCCAGTATAGCTAAACAATGCTTCAGAGATCAAGCCCTTATAATCCTCCAGTATGGCTAAACAATGCTTCAGAGATCAAACCCTTATAATCCTCCAGTATGGCTAAACAATGCTTCAGAGATCAAACCCTTATAATCCTCCAGTATGGCTAAACAATGCTTCAGAGATCAAACCCTTATAATCCTCCAGTATGGCTAAACAATGCTTCAGAGATCAAACCCTTATAATCCTCCAGTATGGCTAAACAATGCTTCAGAGATCAAACCCTTATAATCCTCCAGTATGGCTAAACAATGCTTCAGCTTCAACCCAAAACACCCACCTTGTTGTTGACTGGCCACTTTACCTCACCCTGGTCAACCCAACCCAACACACCCACCTTGTTGTTGACTGGCCACTTTACCTCACCCTGGTCAACTCAACCCAACACACCCACCTTGTTGTTGACTGGCCACTTTAACACCCAAAACACCCACCTTGTTGTTGACTGGCCACTTTACCTCACCCTGGTCAACCCAACCCAAAACACCCACCTTGTTGTTGACTGGCCACTCCACCTCACCCTGGTCAACCCAACCCAAAACACCCATTGTTGACGCTGACCTCCAACATGGCGTCCTTATCACCCTGGACAGAGCCAGGATGAAAAATGCAAACAGGTTCATGACTGGATGTTGTTCCTCACCCTGGAACTTCCTGTACCCAAAACACCCACCTTGTTGTTGACTGGGAATGTCAACTACAGCAGAGGTCATATAACAAAACAAAGGTTATGAAATTAGAATATGTATATCTGTATGGGTACTGGTCAACCCAAACCCAAAACACCCACCTTGTTGCTTCACTGACTGGCCACTTTAATCCTCACCCTGGTCAACCAACCCAAAACACCCACCTTGTTGTTGAATCTGGCCACTTTACCTCACCCTGGTCAACCCAACCCAAAACACCCACCTGGTTGTTGACTGGCCACTTTACCTCACCCTGGTCAACCCAACCCAAAACACCCACCTTGTGGCTGACTGGCCATTTACCTGACCCATGGTGGGTGGCTGAAGGACATGGTGGGTGGCTGAGTGGCTGAAGGACATGGTGGGTGGCTGACCTTGTGGTTGACTGGAGGACATGGTGGGTGGCTGAGAGGTCAACCCAACCTGAAAACACCCACCTGGGTGTTGACTGGCCAGAGGTCATGGTGGGTGGCTGAAAGGTCATTGTTGGTGACTGAGAGGACACCCTGGTCAACTGAACCCAAAACACCCACCTTGTGGTTGACTGGCCACTTTGGGTGGCTGGTCAACCCAACCCAACACTGGTCTGAGAGGTCATGGTGGGGGCTGAGAGGTCATGGTTTGACTGAGACGACCCTTTCAGACAAACAACAACAACAACAACACACCTCATTGTTGACGAGCCACTCCACCTCATAGTCTGTAACATCCTGGTCCTGTCCGATGTTGACGCTGGGAGCCTCCAACATGGCGTCCTTTATCAGGATGGACAGAGCACGCAGGATGAAGGATGCAAACAGGTTCATGTGGATGTTGTTCCTCATACAGTGGAGCTTCCTGAGAGGGGTGGGTGGCTGAGAGGACATGGTGGGGGCTGTCAGGTACAGGTGAGGTAATATAACAGAGATTAAAGGTTATGAAATTAGAATATGTATATCTGTATGGGTACTGTCAATAGGTGGCCAAACAGTAAGGTCAGTGGAGCTACCTTGCTTCACTGACATGTCCATTCAAATCAAACATGCTTCATTGACGAGAAACATACACCTTTCTACCTCCATGAAGAGTGGTGGGTGGCTGAGAGGACATGGTGGGTGGCTGAGTGGCTGAGAGGACATGGTGGGTGGCTGAGTGGCTGAGAGGACATGGTGGGTGGCTGAGAGGACATGGTGGGTGGCTGAGAGGACATGGTGGGTGGCTGAGAGGACATGGTGGGTGGCTGAGAGGACATGGTGGGTGGCTGAGAGGACATGGTGGGTGGCTGA
>NW_024608409.1:40000-45000 GCF_018296145.1 Oncorhynchus tshawytscha | reverse complement strand
CAGATATTTGACAGGAGTTTGGTATTTATTGAACGTGATATAGAAGCTATTCACCAATCAACAAACCAATCAATTCATCAATCAGCATCAACCTTCACCTTTGTGGTGCCAGGGCAGGTACCAGGGACAGGACACACTGACAGTAGTGTTGGCGAGTCCATCGGGCCAGCAGGCATACATGTCAAAGGTTCTGTTACACACAACACCTACAGGAAACAGTTACAGAACATCTCTTTATCTGGGGAAACAATTACTGTTGATCGGAACACATCCTGTCCAATCAGATCTGTGAAGAGGGAGGGAATATCTTCCTGGAATAAAGGATAGACATGTTTATTTGACCTTTATTTGACCTTTATTTAACCAGGCAAGTCAGTTAAGAACAAATTCTTATTTTCAATGACGGCCTAGGAGAACAGTGGGTTAACTGCCTGTTCAGATTTGTACCTTGTCAGCTCGGGGGTTTGAACTTGCAACCTTCCGGTTACTAGTCCAACGCTCTAACCACTAGGCTACCATGTATCTACTGCCACAGCTGACCCTCCCCGGGAGAGCAGAATGGAGGACCTTCATCTTCCCATAATGCACGGTGCTACACAGTGTTTATGGTGTGAGTGTGCGTGCAGGCGTGTGCGCGTGTTTCTCACCAGTGAGCGGCGGTTCTCTGCTGTGATTGCGGCTACACTCCTCCGTGTACATCACCCATCTCTGCATCAACGCCTTTAATGGCTTAGCTGGGGACACCTGGGGGACAGAGAGACAGTAAACAGATAGACAGGGACACCTGGGGGACAGACAGACAGTAAACAGATAGACAGGGACACCTGGGGGACAGGCAGTCAGTAAACAGATAGACAGGGACACCTGGGGGACAGGCAGACAGTAAACAGATAGACAGGGACACCTGGGGGACAGACAGACAGTAAACAGATAGACAGGGACACCTGGGGGACAGAGAGACAGTTAACAGATAGACAGGGACACCTGGGGGACAGAGAGACAGTTAACAGATAGACAGGGACACCTGGTGGACAGACAGACAGTAAACAGATAGACAGGGACACCTGGGGGACAGGCAGACAGTAAACAGATAGCCAGGGACACCTGGGGGACAGACAGACAGTAAACAGATAGCCAGGGACACCTGGGGGACAGGCAGTCAGTAAACAGATAGACAGGGACACCTGGGGGACAGAGAGACAGTTAACAGATAGACAGGGACACCTGGGGGACAGAGAGACAGTTAACAGATAGACAGGGACACCTGGGGGACAGAGAGACAGTAAACAGATAGACAGGGACACCTGGGGGACAGAGAGACAGTAAACAGATAGACAGGGACACCTGGGGGACAGAGAGACAGTTAACAGATAGACAGGGACACCTGGGGGACAGAGAGACAGTAAACAGATAGACAGGGACACCTGGGGGACAGAGAGACAGTTAACAGATAGACAGGGACACCTGGGGGACAGGCAGACAGTAAACAGATAGACAGGGACACAGGCAGAGAGATGGAGAGACAGACAGAGAGACAGAGAGATGGAACAGATAGACAGGGACACCTGGCATAGGACAGACAGACAGAACAGATAGACAGACAGGCAGAGAGACATACAGGCAGAGAGACACAGGCAGAGAGATGGAGAGACAGACAGGCAGAGAGACAAACAGGCAGAGAGACATACAGGCAGAGAGACATACAGGCAGAGAGACAGATAGGCAGAGAGACAGACAGGCATAGAGACAAACAGGCAGAGAGATGGAGAGACAGACAGGCAGAGAGACATACAGGCAGAGATACATACAGGCAGAGATACAGACAGGCAGAGAGACAGGCAGAGAGATGGAGAGACATACAGGCAGAGAGATGGAGAGACAGATAGGCAGAGAGACATACAGGCAGAGATACATACAGGCAGAGATACAGACAGAGAGAGACAGAGAGAGATGGAGGCAGGCAGAGAGATGGAGAGACAGATAGGCAGAGAGATATACAGGCAGGGAGACAGATAGGCAGAGAGACAGATAGGCAGAGAGACAGATAGGCAGAGAGATATACAAGCAGGGAGACAGATAGGCAGAGAGACAGGCAGAGAGACAGAAAGTGTTTAGACTATATCACTGTCTGCCATACAGGGCCTGTTCTCAGAGGGTCATTCTACCATGTAAAAACACATGTGTCACTCCCCAACACTAAACACCAGTCACTTACAGGCCTGGGGTGGCTGGCTTCCCATGTCTGAATGTTTCCCTACAGAGGGACTCACTGCTAGGCTGCATTCTGTTGACAGGACAATGAATGGAATCCTTAGAAGGATCCAACGTGGGCGGGCGGTCTGTCTGTCTGTCTGTCTGTCTGTCTGTCTGTCTGTCTGTCTGTCTGTCTGTCTGTCTGTCTGTCTGTCTGTCTGTCTGTCTGTCTCTGTGTGTGTGTCTGTGTGTGTGTGTGTGTGTGTGTGTGTGTGTGTGTCTGTGTGTGTGTGTGTCTGTGTGTCTGTGTGTGTGTGTGTGTGTGTGTGTGTTCCGGACTCACTTGGATGCTGGAGAAGACTGTGAGCAGCGTGAGCAGCATGAAGCCCCGTGACATCCCTTAGTCCTGCTGCCTGGTGGAGGGGCGCTGTGGGAGCGGGGTCAGGGGTCACCTTAACCTCACCTCATAGGAGGGCTTTACCTGGGGACCACTCTACCTGGTGACACACAGAGGGGGAGGAGTCACACTAACACACAGATATGTCTTACTATATTTGTGAGGACTTTTTGGGGACCCAACAATGGATTCCCATTCCAAATGATATTTTCCCTAACCCTTAAACCTAACCTTAAAGCTAACCCTTAAGCTTAACCCTAACCCCTAAGCCTAACCTTAAACCTAACCCTAACCTTAAATCTAATCCTAACCTTAAACCTAACCCCTAAGCCTAACCTTAAACCTAACCCCTAACCCTAAACCTAACCCCTAAGCCTAACCTTAAACCTAACCCCTAACCCTAACCTTAAACCTAACCCTAACCTTAAATCTAAACCTAACCCCTAAAACCTAAACCTAACCCCCTAACCCTAACCCTAACCTAAACCTAACCCTAACCTTAAACCTAACCCCTAACCTAACCTTAAACCTAACCCCTAACCCTAACCTTAAACCTTACCCCTAACCCTAACCCTAACCTTAACCTAACCCTAACCTTAAACCTAACCCCTAACCCTAACCTTAAACCTTACCCCTAACCCTAACCCTAACCTTAACCTTAACCCTAACCCTAACCTTAAACCTAACCCCTAACCCTAACCTTAACCCTAACCCTAACCTTAAACCTAACCCCTAACCCTAACCTAAACCTTACCCCTAACCCTAACCCTAACCTTAACCCTAACCCTAACCCTAACCTAAACCTAACCCTAACCTTAAACCTAACCCCTAATTGTCCTCCCTTCTCTGAATTGTAGCTGCTCTACTATTCTTCTGAGGACCTTTGGTACTCTCTCTCTCTCTCTCTCACACACACACACACACACACACACACACACACACACACACACACACACACACACACACACACACACACACACACACACACACACACACACACACACACACACACACTAATGACCAACCCACTTGCTGTATTATCAAACCGACACACACATAACAATTGAATTGAAACAAACAGGAAAGGCACTTGTGGATGTATTCTAGGTGTGACAGTTACTGATTAACTAGATGGGGTCTATTTCTGGCATCTGACCAGCTGTGGTGACAGACAGAGGAACTCCTAGTGGTTTCATGGAACACCACTTGAATTCTGAAAAATAACTCTCCCTGTTCTCTCCCTATGACCTCACAGTGCTGCACTCTACACACACACACACACACACACACACACACACACACACACACACACACACACACACAGAAACACACACACACACACACACACACACACACACACACACACACACACACACACACACACACACACACACACACACACGACACACGACAGTCCTCAGCCCTCAGCCAAACCACTCTGCTTCTGTTTACACTACATCATGCTGCACTAGTCCTAATTAGAGAAAAGAGAGAGAGGAGAGAGAGAGGAGAGAGAGAGAGGACAGAGAGAGAGGAGAGAGAGAGAGGAGAGAAATAAGAAATAGAGAGAGGAGAGAGAGAACAAGAGAGAGAGAGAAAGAGAGAGAGGACAGCAACACAATTAGACCCAACCAAATAATTTGAAAACAAAAAGATAATTACTTGACACATTGGAATGAATTAACAAAAAAACAGAGCAAACTAGAATGATATTTAGCCCTACACAGAGAGTACACAGCGGCAGAATACCTGACCAATGTGAGTGACCCAAAATTAAGGAAAGCTTTGACTATGTACAGACTCAGTGAGCATAGCCTTGCCAATGAGAAAGGCCGCCGTAGGCAGACCTGGCTCTCAAGAGAAGACAGGCTACGTGCTCACTGCCCACAAAATGAGGTGGAAACTGAGCTGCACTTCCTAACCTCCTGCCCAATGTATGACCATATTAGAGACACATATTTCCCTCAGATTACACAGATCCTCAAAGAATTCGAAAATAAATCCAATTTTGATAAACTCCCATATCTACCGGGTGAAATACCACAGTGTGCCATCACAGCAGCAAGATTTGTGACCTGTTGCCACGAGAAAAGGGCAACCAGTGAAGAACAAACACCATTGTAAATACAACCCATATTTATGCTAATTTATTTTCCCTTTTGTACTTTAACCATTTGTACATCATTACAACACTGTATATATATAATATGACATTTGAAACGTCTTTATTCATTGGAGCTTTTGTGAGTGGAGTGTTTACTGTTCAGTGTTTATTGTTTATTTATTGTTTATTTCACATTAGCTTATGATCTATTTCAGAGAGAGAGAGAGAGAGAGAGAGAGAGGGTAAAGGGGAGAGAGAGAGGGAGAGAGGAGAGCAGGGAGAGAGGGGAAAAAAGGAGAGAGAGAG
>NW_024608409.1:5000-32500 GCF_018296145.1 Oncorhynchus tshawytscha | reverse complement strand
TCCACTAGAGCACAGTCCACTGGAACACAGTCCACTGGAACACAGTCCACTGGAACACAGTCCACTAGAGCACAGTCCACTAGAGCACAGTCCACTGGAACACAGTCCATGAGAGCACAGTCCACTGGAACACAGTCCACTGGAACACAGTCCACTAGAACACAGTCCACTGGAACACAGTCCACTGGATCACAGTCCACTAGAACACAGTCCACTAGATCACAGTCCACTGGAACACAGTCCACTGGAACACAGTCCACTAGAGCACAGTCCACTGGAACACAGACCACTGGAACACAGTCCACTGGAACACAGTCCACTAGAGCACAGTCCACTGGATCACAGTCCACTGGAGCACAGTCCACTGGATCACAGTCTACTGGAGCACAGTCTACTGGAACACAGTCCACTGGAACACAGTCCACTAGAGCACAGTCCACTGGATCACAGTCCACTGGAGCACAATCCACTGGATCACAGTCTACTGGAGCACAGTCCACTGGAACACAGTCCACTGGAACACAGTCCATTGGAACACAGTCCACTAGAGCACAGTCCACTGGAACACAGTCCACTAGAGCACAGTCCACTGGAACACAGTCCACTGGAACACAGTCCACTGGAACACAGTCCACTAGAACACAGTCCACTGGATCACAGTCCACTAGAACACAGTCCACTAGATCACAGTCCACTGGAACACAGTCCACTGGAACACAGTCCACTAGAGCACAGTCCACTGGAACACAGACCACTGGAACACAGTCCACTGGAACACAGTCCACTAGAGCACAGTCCACTGGATCACAGTCCACTGGAGCACAGTCCACTGGATCACAGTCTACTGGAGCACAGTCTACTGGAACACAGTCCACTGGAACACAGTCCACTAGAGCACAGTCCACTGGATCACAGTCCACTGGAGCACAATCCACTGGATCACAGTCTACTGGAGCACAGTCCACTGGAACACAGTCCACTAGAACACAGTCCACTGGAACACAGTCCACTGGATCACAGTCCACTAGAACACAGTCCACTAGATCACAGTCCACTGGAACACAGTCCACTGGAACACAGTCCACTAGAGCACAGTCCACTGGAACACAGACCACTGGAACACAGTCCACTGGAACACAGTCCACTAGAGCACAGTCCACTGGATCACAGTCCACTGGAGCACAGTCCACTGGATCACAATCTACTGGAGCACAGTCTACTGGAACACAGTCCACTGGAACACAGTCCACTAGAGCACAGTCCACTGGATCACAGTCCACTGGAGCACAATCCACTGGATCACAGTCTACTGGAGCACAGTCCACTGGAACACAGTCCACTGGAACACAGTCCATTGGAACACAGTCCACTAGAGCACAGTCCACTGGAACACAGTCCACTAGAGCACAGTCCACTGGAACACAGTCCACTGGAACACAGTCCACTGGAACACAGTCCACTAGAACACAGTCCACTGGAACACAGTCCACTGGATCACAGTCCACTGGATCACAGTCCACTAGAACACAGTCCACTAGATCACAGTCCACTGGAACACAGTCCACTGGAACACAGTCCACTAGAGCACAGTCCACTGGATCACAGTCCACTGGAGCACAGTCCACTGGATCACAGTCTACTGGAGCACAGTCTACTGGAACACAGTCCACTGGAACACAGTCCACTAGAGCACAGTCCACTGGATCACAGTCCACTGGAGCACAATCCACTGGATCACAGTCTACTGGAGCACAGTCCACTGGAACACAGTCCACTGGAACACAGTCCATTGGAACACAGTCCACTAGAGCACAGTCCACTGGAACACAGTCCACTAGAGCACAGTCCACTGGAACACAGTCCACTGGAACACAGTCCACTGGAACACAGTCCACTAGAACACAGTCCACTGGAACACAGTCCACTGGATCACAGTCCACTAGAACACAGTCCATGGGGAACAGTCCACTGGATCACAGTCCACTGGATCACAGTCCATTGGAGCACAGTCCACTGGATCACAGTCCACTAGAACACAGTCCATGGGGAACAGTCCACTGGATCACAGTCCACTGGATCACAGTCCACTGGAGCACAGTCCACTGGAACACAGTCCACTAGATCACAGTCCACTGGAACACAGTCCAATGGAACACAGTCCACTAGAGCACAGTCCACTGGATCACAGTCCACTAGAGCACAGTCCACTGGAACACAGTCCACTGGAACACAGTCCACTAGAACACAGTCCACTGGAACACAGTCCACTGGATCACAGTCCACTAGAACACAGTCCATGGGGAACAGTCCACTGGATCACAGTCCACTGGATCACAGTCCATTGGAGCACAGTCCACTGGATCACAGTCCACCGGAGCACAGTCCACTGGATCACAGTCCACTGGAACACAGTCCACTAGAACACAGTCCACTGGAGCACAGTCCACTGGAACACAGTCCACTAGAACACAGTCCACTGGAGCACAGTCCACTGGAACACAGTCCACTAGAACACAGTCCACTGGAGCACAGTCCACTGGAACACAGTCCACTAGATCACAGTCCACTGGAACACAGTCCACTGGAACACAGTCCACTAGAGCACAGTCCACTGGAACACAGTCCACTGGAACACAGTCCACTGGAACACAGTCCACTAGAGCACAGTCCACTAGAGCACAGTCCACTGGAACACAGTCCATGAGAGCACAGTCCACTGGAACACAGTCCACTGGAACACAGTCCACTAGAACACAGTCCACTGGAACACAGTCCACTGGATCACAGTCCACTAGAACACAGTCCACTAGATCACAGTCCACTGGAACACAGTCCACTGGAACACAGTCCACTAGAGCACAGTCCACTGGAACACAGACCACTGGAACACAGTCCACTGGAACACAGTCCACTAGAGCACAGTCCACTGGATCACAGTCCACTGGAGCACAGTCCACTGGATCACAGTCTACTGGAGCACAGTCTACTGGAACACAGTCCACTGGAACACAGTCCACTAGAGCACAGTCCACTGGATCACAGTCCACTGGAGCACAATCCACTGGATCACAGTCTACTGGAGCACAGTCCACTGGAACACAGTCCACTGGAACACAGTCCATTGGAACACAGTCCACTAGAGCACAGTCCACTGGAACACAGTCCACTAGAGCACAGTCCACTGGAACACAGTCCACTGGAACACAGTCCACTGGAACACAGTCCACTAGAACACAGTCCACTGGATCACAGTCCACTAGAACACAGTCCACTAGATCACAGTCCACTGGAACACAGTCCACTGGAACACAGTCCACTAGAGCACAGTCCACTGGAACACAGACCACTGGAACACAGTCCACTGGAACACAGTCCACTAGAGCACAGTCCACTGGATCACAGTCCACTGGAGCACAGTCCACTGGATCACAGTCTACTGGAGCACAGTCTACTGGAACACAGTCCACTGGAACACAGTCCACTAGAGCACAGTCCACTGGATCACAGTCCACTGGAGCACAATCCACTGGATCACAGTCTACTGGAGCACAGTCCACTGGAACACAGTCCACTAGAACACAGTCCACTGGAACACAGTCCACTGGATCACAGTCCACTAGAACACAGTCCACTAGATCACAGTCCACTGGAACACAGTCCACTGGAACACAGTCCACTAGAGCACAGTCCACTGGAACACAGACCACTGGAACACAGTCCACTGGAACACAGTCCACTAGAGCACAGTCCACTGGATCACAGTCCACTGGAGCACAGTCCACTGGATCACAATCTACTGGAGCACAGTCTACTGGAACACAGTCCACTGGAACACAGTCCACTAGAGCACAGTCCACTGGATCACAGTCCACTGGAGCACAATCCACTGGATCACAGTCTACTGGAGCACAGTCCACTGGAACACAGTCCACTGGAACACAGTCCATTGGAACACAGTCCACTAGAGCACAGTCCACTGGAACACAGTCCACTAGAGCACAGTCCACTGGAACACAGTCCACTGGAACACAGTCCACTGGAACACAGTCCACTAGAACACAGTCCACTGGAACACAGTCCACTGGATCACAGTCCACTGGATCACAGTCCACTAGAACACAGTCCACTAGATCACAGTCCACTGGAACACAGTCCACTGGAACACAGTCCACTAGAGCACAGTCCACTGGATCACAGTCCACTGGAGCACAGTCCACTGGATCACAGTCTACTGGAGCACAGTCTACTGGAACACAGTCCACTGGAACACAGTCCACTAGAGCACAGTCCACTGGATCACAGTCCACTGGAGCACAATCCACTGGATCACAGTCTACTGGAGCACAGTCCACTGGAACACAGTCCACTGGAACACAGTCCATTGGAACACAGTCCACTAGAGCACAGTCCACTGGAACACAGTCCACTAGAGCACAGTCCACTGGAACACAGTCCACTGGAACACAGTCCACTGGAACACAGTCCACTAGAACACAGTCCACTGGAACACAGTCCACTGGATCACAGTCCACTAGAACACAGTCCATGGGGGAACAGTCCACTGGATCACAGTCCACTGGATCACAGTCCATTGGAGCACAGTCCACTGGATCACAGTCCACTAGAACACAGTCCATGGGGGAACAGTCCACTGGATCACAGTCCACTGGATCACAGTCCACTGGAGCACAGTCCACTGGAACACAGTCCACTAGATCACAGTCCACTGGAACACAGTCCAATGGAACACAGTCCACTAGAGCACAGTCCACTGGAACACAGTCCACTGGAGCACAGTCCACTAGAACACAGTCCACTGGATCACAGTCTACTGTAGCACAGTCCACTGGAACACAGTCCACTGGAACACAGTCCACTGGAACACAGTCCACTAGAGCACAGTCCACTGGAACACAGTCCACTAGAGCACAGTCCACTGGAACACAGTCCACTAGAACACAGTCCACTAGAACACAGTCCACTGGAGCACAGTCCACTGGAACACAGTCCACTAGATCACAGTCCACTGGAACACAGTCCACTGGAACACAGTCCACTAGAGCACAGTCCACTGGAACACAGTCCACTAGAGCACAGTCCACTGGAACACAGTCCACTAGAACACAGTCCACTAGAACACAGTCCACTGGAGCACAGTCCACTAGAACACAGTCCACTGGATCACAGTCCACTGGATCACAGTCCACTGGAGCACAGTCCACTAGAACACAGTCCACTGGAGCACAGTCCACTGGAACACAGTCCACTGGAACACAGCCCACTGGAACACAGTCCACTAGAACACAGTCCACTAGAACACAGTCCACTGGAACACAGTCCACTAGAACACAGTCCACTAGAACACAGTCCACTGGAACACAGTCCACTAGAACACAGTCCACAGTCCACTGGAACAAAGTCCACTAGAACACAGTCCACTAGAACACAGTCCACTGGAACACAGTCCACTAGAACACAGTCCACTAGAACACAGTCCACTGGAACACAGTCCACTAGAACACAGTCCACAGTCCACTGGAACACAGTCCACTAGAACACAGTCCACTAGAACACAGTCCACTGGAACACAGTCCACTAGATCACAGTCCACTGGAACACAGTCCACTGGATCACAGTCCACTAGAACACAGTCCACTAGATCACAGTCCACTGGAACACAGTCCACTGGAACACAGTCCACTAGAGCACAGTCCACTGGAACACAGACCACTGGAACACAGTCCACTGGAACACAGTCCACTAGAGCACAGTCCACTGGATCACAGTCCACTGGAGCACAGTCCTCTGGATCACAGTCTACTGGAGCACAGTCTACTGGAACACAGTCCACTGGAACACAGTCCACTAGAGCACAGTCCACTGGATCACAGTCCACTGGAGCACAATACACTGGATCACAGTCTACTGGAGCACAGTCCACTGGAACACAGTCCACTAGAACACAGTCCACTGGAACACAGTCCACTGGATCACAGTCCACTAGAACACAGTCCACTAGATCACAGTCCACTGGAACACAGTCCACTGGAACACAGTCCACTAGAGCACAGTCCACTGGAACACAGACCACTGGAACACAGTCCACTGGAACACAGTCCACTGGAACACAGTCCACTGGATCACAGTCCACTGGAGCACAGTCCACTGGATCACAGTCCACTGGAGCACAGTCCACTGGATCACAGTCCACTGGAGCACAGTCCACTAGAACACAGTCCACTGGATCACAGTCCACTGGAGCACAGTCCACTGGATCACAGTCTACTGGAGCACAGTCTACTGGAACACAGTCCACTGGAACACAGTCCACTAGAGCACAGTCCACTGGATCACAGTCCACTGGAGCACAATCCACTGGATCACAGTCTACTGGAGCACAGTCCACTGGAACACAGTCCACTAGAACACAGTCCACTGGAACACAGTCCACTGGATCACAGTCCACTAGAACACAGTCCACTAGATCACAGTCCACTGGAACACAGTCCACTGGAACACAGTCCACTAGAGCACAGTCCACTGGAACACAGACCACTGGAACACAGTCCACTGGAACACAGTCCACTAGAGCACAGTCCACTGGATCACAGTCCACTGGAGCACAGTCCACTGGATCACAGTCTACTGGAGCACAGTCTACTGGAACACAGTCCACTGGAACACAGTCCACTAGAGCACAGTCCACTGGATCACAGTCCACTGGAGCACAATCCACTGGATCACAGTCTACTGGAGCACAGTCCACTGGAACACAGTCCACTGGAACACAGTCCATTGGAACACAGTCCACTAGAGCACAGTCCACTGGAACACAGTCCACTAGAGCACAGTCCACTGGAACACAGTCCACTGGAACACAGTCCACTGGAACACAGTCCACTAGAACACAGTCCACTGGAACACAGTCCACTGGATCACAGTCCACTGGATCACAGTCCACTAGAACACAGTCCACTAGATCACAGTCCACTGGAACACAGTCCACTGGAACACAGTCCACTAGAGCACAGTCCACTGGAACACAGACCACTGGAACACAGTCCACTGGAACACAGTCCACTGGAGCACAGTCCACTGGATCACAGTCTACTGGAGCACAGTCTACTGGAACACAGTCCACTGGAACACAGTCCACTAGAGCACAGTCCACTGGATCACAGTCCACTGGAGCACAATCCACTGGATCACAGTCTACTGGAGCACAGTCCACTGGAACACAGTCCACTGGAACACAGTCCATTGGAACACAGTCCACTAGAGCACAGTCCACTGGAACACAGTCCACTAGAGCACAGTCCACTGGAACACAGTCCACTGGAACACAGTCCACTGGAACACAGTCCACTAGAACACAGTCCACTGGAACACAGTCCACTGGATCACAGTCCACTAGAACACAGTCCATGGGGGAACAGTCCACTGGATCACAGTCCACTGGATCACAGTCCATTGGAGCACAGTCCACTGGATCACAGTCCACCGGAGCACAGTCCACTGGATCACAGTCCACTGGAACACAGTCCACTAGAACACAGTCCACTGGAGCACAGTCCACTGGAACACAGTCCACTAGAACACAGTCCACTGGAGCACAGTCCACTGGAACACAGTCCACTAGAACACAGTCCACTGGAGCACAGTCCACTGGAACACAGTCCACTAGATCACAGTCCACTGGAACACAGTCCACTGGAACACAGTCCACTAGAGCACAGTCCACTGGAACACAGTCCACTGGAACACAGTCCACTGGAACACAGTCCACTAGAGCACAGTCCACTAGAGCACAGTCCACTGGAACACAGTCCATGAGAGCACAGTCCACTGGAACACAGTCCACTGGAACACAGTCCACTAGAACACAGTCCACTGGAACACAGTCCACTGGATCACAGTCCACTAGAACACAGTCCACTAGATCACAGTCCACTGGAACACAGTCCACTGGAACACAGTCCACTAGAGCACAGTCCACTGGAACACAGACCACTGGAACACAGTCCACTGGAACACAGTCCACTAGAGCACAGTCCACTGGATCACAGTCCACTGGAGCACAGTCCACTGGATCACAGTCTACTGGAGCACAGTCTACTGGAACACAGTCCACTGGAACACAGTCCACTAGAGCACAGTCCACTGGATCACAGTCCACTGGAGCACAATCCACTGGATCACAGTCTACTGGAGCACAGTCCACTGGAACACAGTCCACTGGAACACAGTCCATTGGAACACAGTCCACTAGAGCACAGTCCACTGGAACACAGTCCACTAGAGCACAGTCCACTGGAACACAGTCCACTGGAACACAGTCCACTGGAACACAGTCCACTAGAACACAGTCCACTAGAACACAGTCCACTGGAACACAGTCCACTAGAGCACAGTCCACTGGATCACAGTCCACTGGAGCACAGTCCACTGAATCACAGTCTACTGGAGCACAGTCTACTGGAACACAGTCCACTGGAACACAGTCCACTAGAGCACAGTCCACTGGATCACAGTCCACTGGAGCACAATCCACTGGATCACAGTCTACTGGAGCACAGTCCACTGGAACACAGTCCACTGGAACACAGTCCATTGGAACACAGTCCACTAGAGCACAGTCCACTGGAACACAGTCCACTAGAGCACAGTCCACTGGAACACAGTCCACTGGAACACAGTCCACTGGAACACAGTCCACTAGAACACAGTCCACTGGAACACAGTCCACTGGATCACAGTCCACTAGAACACAGTCCATGGGGAACAGTCCACTGGATCACAGTCCACTGGATCACAGTCCATTGGAGCACAGTCCACTGGATCACAGTCCACTAGAACACAGTCCATGGGGGAACAGTCCACTGGATCACAGTCCACTGGATCACAGTCCACTGGAGCACAGTCCACTGGAACACAGTCCACTAGATCACAGTCCACTGGAACACAGTCCAATGGAACACAGTCCACTAGAGCACAGTCCACTGGAACACAGTCCACTGGAACAGAGTCCACTAGAGCACAGTCCACTGGAACACAGTCCACTGGATCACAGTCCACTGGATCACAGTCCACTGGAACACAGTCCACTGGAACACAGTCCACTAGAGCACAGTCCACTGGAACACAGTCCACTAGAGCACAGTCCACTGGAACACAGTCCACTGGAACACAGTCCACTAGAACACAGTCCACTAGAACACAGTCCACTGGAGCACAGTCCACTGGAACACAGTCCACTAGATCACAGTCCACTGGAACACAGTCCACTGGAACACAGTCCACTGGATCACAGTCCACTGGAACACAGTCCACTAGAGCACATTCCACTGGAACACAGTCCACTGGAACACAGTCCACTGGATCACAGTCCACTGGAGCACAGTCCACTGGATCACAGTCCACTGGAGCACAGTCCACTGGATCACAGTCCACTGGAGCACAGTCCACTAGAACACAGTCCACTGGATCACAGTCCACTGGATCACAGTCCACTGGAGCACAGTCCACTAGAACACAGTCCACTGGAGCACAGTCCACTGGAACACAGTCCACTGGAACACAGCCCACTGGAACACAGTCCACTAGAACACAGTCCACTAGAACACAGTCCACTGGAACACAGTCCACTAGAACACAGTCCACTAGAACACAGTCCACTGGAACACAGTCCACTAGAACACAGTCCACAGTCCACTGGAACAAAGTCCACTAGAACACAGTCCACTAGAACACAGTCCACTGGAACACAGTCCACTAGAACACAGTCCACTAGAACACAGTCCACTGGAACACAGTCCACTAGAACACAGTCCACAGTCCACTGGAACACAGTCCACTAGAACACAGTCCACTAGAACACAGTCCACTGGAACACAGTCCACTAGATCACAGTCCACTGGAACACAGTCCACTGGATCACAGTCCACTAGAACACAGTCCACTAGATCACAGTCCACTGGAACACAGTCCACTGGAACACAGTCCACTAGAGCACAGTCCACTGGATCACAGACCACTGGAACACAGTCCACTGGAACACAGTCCACTAGAGCACAGTCCACTGGATCACAGTCCACTGGAGCACAGTCCTCTGGATCACAGTCTACTGGAGCACAGTCTACTGGAACACAGTCCACTGGAACACAGTCCACTAGAGCACAGTCCACTGGATCACAGTCCACTGGAGCACAATCCACTGGATCACAGTCTACTGGAGCACAGTCCACTGGAACACAGTCCACTAGAACACAGTCCACTGGAACACAGTCCACTGGATCACAGTCCACTAGAACACAGTCCACTAGATCACAGTCCACTGGAACACAGTCCACTGGAACACAGTCCACTAGAGCACAGTCCACTGGAACACAGACCACTGGAACACAGTCCACTGGAACACAGTCCACTAGAGCACAGTCCACTGGATCACAGTCCACTGGAGCACAGCCCACTGGATCACAGTCTACTGGAGCACAGTCTACTGGAACACAGTCCACTGGAACACAGTCCACTAGAGCACAGTCCACTGGATCACAGTCCACTGGAGCACAATCCACTGGATCACAGTCTACTGGAGCACAGTCCACTGGAACACAGTCCACTGGAACACAGTCCACTAGAACACAGTCCACTAGAACACAGTCCACTGGATCACAGTCCACTGGAACACAGTCCACTAGAGCACAGTCCACTGGAACACAGTCCACTGGAACACAGTCCACTGGATCACAGTCCACTGGAGCACAGTCCACTGGATCACAGTCCACTGGAGCACAGTCCACTGGATCACAGTCCACTGGAGCACAGTCCACTAGAACACAGTCCACTGGATCACAGTCCACTGGAGCACAGTCCACTGGATCACAGTCTACTGGAGCACAGTCTACTGGAACACAGTCCACTGGAACACAGTCCACTAGAGCACAGTCCACTGGATCACAGTCCACTGGAGCACAATCCACTGGATCACAGTCTACTGGAGCACAGTCCACTGGAACACAGTCCACTAGAACACAGTCCACTGGAACACAGTCCACTGGATCACAGTCCACTAGAACACAGTCCACTAGATCACAGTCCACTGGAACACAGTCCACTGGAACACAGTCCACTAGAGCACAGTCCACTGGAACACAGACCACTGGAACACAGTCCACTGGAACACAGTCCACTAGAGCACAGTCCACTGGATCACAGTCCACTGGAGCACAGTCCACTGGATCACAGTCTACTGGAGCACAGTCTACTGGAACACAGTCCACTGGAACACAGTCCACTAGAGCACAGTCCACTGGATCACAGTCCACTGGAGCACAATCCACTGGATCACAGTCTACTGGAGCACAGTCCACTGGAACACAGTCCACTGGAACACAGTCCATTGGAACACAGTCCACTAGAGCACAGTCCACTGGAACACAGTCCACTAGAGCACAGTCCACTGGAACACAGTCCACTGGAACACAGTCCACTGGAACACAGTCCACTAGAACACAGTCCACTGGAACACAGTCCACTGGATCACAGTCCACTGGATCACAGTCCACTAGAACACAGTCCACTAGATCACAGTCCACTGGAACACAGTCCACTGGAACACAGTCCACTAGAGCACAGTCCACTGGAACACAGACCACTGGAACACAGTCCACTGGAACACAGTCCACTGGAGCACAGTCCACTGGATCACAGTCTACTGGAGCACAGTCTACTGGAACACAGTCCACTGGAACACAGTCCACTAGAGCACAGTCCACTGGATCACAGTCCACTGGAGCACAATCCACTGGATCACAGTCTACTGGAGCACAGTCCACTGGAACACAGTCCACTGGAACACAGTCCATTGGAACACAGTCCACTAGAGCACAGTCCACTGGAACACAGTCCACTAGAGCACAGTCCACTGGAACACAGTCCACTGGAACACAGTCCACTGGAACACAGTCCACTAGAACACAGTCCACTGGAACACAGTCCACTGGATCACAGTCCACTAGAACACAGTCCATGGGGGAACAGTCCACTGGATCACAGTCCACTGGATCACAGTCCATTGGAGCACAGTCCACTGGATCACAGTCCACTAGAACACAGTCCATGGGGAACAGTCCACTGGATCACAGTCCACTGGATCACAGTCCACTGGAGCACAGTCCACTGGAACACAGTCCACTAGATCACAGTCCACTGGAACACAGTCCAATGGAACACAGTCCACTAGAGCACAGTCCACTGGATCACAGTCCACTGGAGCACAGTCCACTAGAACACAGTCCACTGGATCACAGTCTACTGTAGCACAGTCCACTGGAACACAGTCCACTGGAACACAGTCCACTGGAACACAGTCCACTAGAGCACAGTCCACTGGAACACAGTCCACTAGAGCACAGTCCACTGGAACACAGTCCACTGGAACACAGTCCACTAGAACACAGTCCACTAGAACACAGTCCACTGGAGCACAGTCCACTGGAACACAGTCCACTAGATCACAGTCCACTGGAACACAGTCCACTGGAACACAGTCCACTGGATCACAGTCCACTGGAACACAGTCCACTAGAGCACAGTCCACTGGAACACAGTCCACTGGAACACAGTCCACTGGATCGCAGTCCACTGGAGCACAGTCCACTGGATCACAGTCCACTGGAGCACAGTCCACTGGATCACAGTCCACTGGAGCACAGTCCACTAGAACACAGTCCACTGGATTACAGTCCACTGGATCACAGTCCACTGGAGCACAGTCCACTAGAACACAGTCCACTGGAGCACAGTCCACTGGAACACAGTCCACTGGAACACAGCCCACTGGAACACAGTCCACTAGAACACAGTCCACTAGAACACAGTCCACTGGAACACAGTCCACTAGAACACAGTCCACAGTCCACTGGAACAAAGTCCACTAGAACACAGTCCACTAGAACACAGTCCACTGGAACACAGTCCACTAGAACACAGTCCACTAGAACACAGTCCACTGGAACACAGTCCACTAGAACACAGTCCACAGTCCACTGGAACACAGTCCACTAGAACACAGTCCACTAGAACACAGTCCACTGGAACACAGTCCACTAGATCACAGTCCACTGGAACACAGTCCACTGGATCACAGTCCACTAGAACACAGTCCACTAGATCACAGTCCACTGGAACACAGTCCACTGGAACACAGTCCACTAGAGCACAGTCCACTGGAACACAGACCACTGGAACACAGTCCACTGGAACACAGTCCACTAGAGCACAGTCCACTGGATCACAGTCCACTGGAGCACAGTCCACTGGATCACAGTCTACTGGAGCACAGTCTACTGGAACACAGTCCACTGGAACACAGTCCACTAGAGCACAGTCCACTGGATCACAGTCCACTGGAGCACAATCCACTGGATCACAGTCTACTGGAGCACAGTCCACTGGAACACAGTCCACTAGAACACAGTCCACTGGAACACAGTCCACTGGATCACAGTCCACTAGAACACAGTCCACTAGATCACAGTCCACTGGAACACAGTCCACTGGAACACAGTCCACTAGAGCACAGTCCACTGGAACACAGACCACTGGAACACAGTCCACTGGAACACAGTCCACTAGAGCACAGTCCACTGGATCACAGTCCACTGGAGCACAGCCCACTGGATCACAGTCTACTGGAGCACAGTCTACTGGAACACAGTCCACTGGAACACAGTCCACTAGAGCACAGTCCACTGGATCACAGTCCACTGGAGCACAATCCACTGGATCACAGTCTACTGGAGCACAGTCCACTGGAACACAGTCCACTGGATCACAGTCCACTGGATCACAGTCCACTGGAGCACAGTCCACTAGAACACAGTCCACTGGAGCACAGTCCACTGGAACACAGTCCACTGGAACACAGCCCACTGGAACACAGTCCACTAGAACACAGTCCACTAGAACACAGTCCACTGGAACACAGTCCACTAGAACACAGTCCACTAGAACACAGTCCACTGGAACACAGTCCACTAGAACACAGTCCACAGTCCACTGGAACACAGTCCACTAGAACACAGTCCACTAGAACACAGTCCACTGGAACACAGTCCACTAGAACACAGTCCACTAGAACACAGTCCACTGGAACACAGTCCACTAGAACACAGTCCACAGTCCACTGGAACACAGTCCACTAGAACACAGTCCACTAGAACACAGTCCACTGGAACACAGTCCACTAGATCACAGTCCACTGGAACACAGTCCACTGGAACACAGTCCACTGGATCACAGTCCACTGGAACACAGTCCACTAGAGCACAGTCCACTGGAACACAGTCCACTGGAACACAGTCCACTGGATCACAGTCCACTGGAGCACAGTCCACTGGATCACAGTCCACTGGAGCACAGTCCACTGGATCACAGTCCACTGGAGCACAGTCCACTAGAACACAGTCCACTGGATCACAGTCCACTGGATCACAGTCCACTGGAGCACAGTCCACTAGAACACAGTCCACTGGAGCACAGTCCACTGGAACACAGTCCACTGGAACACAGCCCACTGGAACACAGTCCACTAGAACACAGTCCACTAGAACACAGTCCACTGGAACACAGTCCACTAGAACACAGTCCACTAGAACACAGTCCACTGGAACACAGTCCACTAGAACACAGTCCACAGTCCACTGGAACACAGTCCACTGGAACACAGTCCACTAGAACACAGTCCACTGGAACACAGTCCACTAGAACACAGTCCACAGTCCACTGGAACACAGTCCACTAGAACACAGTCCACTAGAACACAGTCCACTGGAACACAGTCCACTAGATCACAGTCCACTGGAACACAGTCCACTGGAACACAGTCCATTTCCATGTTAACATTCCCTTATCAGCTCTCCAAATGACTTTCTCCCAGACCTCCGCCAGGCGAGATGCAGATTGTATCAGAGCCTTTAAAGTGCTACAGGACCAGCTGTAAATAGACCAAGCAGACATGGCTACAGGAAGTGATGATTCCATTGCAGCCTCATTAGCCCACTGAGCTAAGACATAGCACTATCTGAACCAACTCTGCTATACCAATACACGCGCCCCAGTGCTGTATGGCCAGCAAGACTTACTGGAAAACAGAGGCTGGTGCTCCTCAGTCACACACATGGTAACACAGCACATTATTGAGTCATACACAAGAGAACACAGCACAGTGTTGAGTCACACACAGGGAACACAGCACAGTGTTGAGTCACACACAGGGAACACAGCACAGTGTTGAGTCAAACACAGGGAACACAGCACAGTGTTGAATCAAACACAGGGAACACAGCACAGTGTTGAGTCAAACACAGGGAACACAGCACAGTGTTGAGTCAAACACAGGGAACACAGCACAGTGTTGAATCAAACACAGGGAACACAGCACAGTGTTGAGTCAAACACAGGGAACACAGCACAGTGTTGAGTCAAACACAGGGAACACAGCACAGTGTTGAGTCAAACACAGGGAACACAGCACAGTGTTGAATCAAACACAGGGAACACAGCACAGTGTTGAGTCAAACACAGGGAACACAGCACAGTGTTGAGTCAAACACAGGGAACACAGCACAGTGTTGAGTCAAACACAGGGAACACAGCACAGTGTTGAATCAAACACAGGGAACACAGCACAGTGTTGAGTCAAACACAGGGAACACAGCACAGTGTTGAGTCAAACACAGGGAACACAGCACAGTGTTGAGTCACACAAGGGAACACAGCACAGTGTTGAGTCAAACACATGGTAACACAGCACAGTGTTGAGTCACACACAAGGGAACACAGCACAGTGTTGAGTCACACACAGGGAACACAGTAGTGATGAGTCACACACAGGGAACACAGCACAGTGTTGAGTCAAACACATGGTAACACAGCACAGTGTTGAGTCAAACACAGGGAACACAGCACAGTGTTGAGTCAAACACAGGGAACACAGCACAGTGTTGAGTCACACACAGGGAACACAGTAGTGTTGAGTCACACACAGGGAACACAGCACAGTGTTGAGTCACACACAGGGAACACAGCACAGTGTTGAGTCAAACACAGGGAACACAGTAGTGATGAGTCACACACAGGGAACACAGCACAGTGTTGAGTCAAACACAGGGAACACAGTAGTGATGAGTCACACACAGGGAACACAGCACAGTGTTGAGTCAAACACAGGGAACACAGTAGTGATGAGTCACACACAGGGAACACAGCACAGTGTTGAGTCAAACACAGGGAACACAGCACAGTGTTGAAATTACAACAACAACTTAACATCTGATGTGAAGCCTGATGGTTAATGAATACATGTGAAAGTCATGCATCGGATCTGATCATTCATTAATTCATTCTGATGAATCCCAATGGTTGTCCACTGTTAATCCCACGGCATCGCTGTGAAATCTCACTCACACAATACGCACAGTAACCGTGTCAGTCGCAGGACAAACCCATCAGCACCATATTGAGAGAGGCACAGTACGGTAGCAGAGCTTACCAGAGAGTTGTATCAGACCAGACCACATACCGTAGTGTAGTAGGGGGCAGCAGACAGGTGTCCGTGCAGCGTGAACAGCATGAGCAGCATGAGGCTAACTGAGAGCATGGTGTTAACTCACCTCGCCACGGCTTGAGGCTAGAGAAACGTCACTGCTATACGAAGTCTCGCTGCACTCTGAAGACACGCACGCAGGCACAAACACACACATGCAGGCATTCACACACACACACACACACACACACACACACACACACACACACACACACACACACACACACACACACACACACACACACACACACACACACACACACACACACACACACACACACACTATTGAACAACCCACTTGTTGTATAACCCACTCAAACCAAACACACACATAACAATTGCATGGAAACAAACAGGAAAGGCACTCCATTTATCATGTATTGTGGACAAGTGGCTCTGTCTAATTTTACAACATACTACCCTACTTAAAGCACTTTCTGTAACCCCAGCACCAAGTAGGTACAATGATTAACCACAGAGACACAGTGCTCTGGAGTAAGCCTGTCCTTATAGAGAGAGACAGAGGGAGAGAGAAAAAGAGAGAGGGTGTGTGTGTGTGTGTGTGTGTGTGTGTGTGTGTGTGTGTGTGTGTGTGTGTGTGTGTGTGTGTGTGTGTGTGTGTGTGTAAGGGAGATAGCAAAAGAGAGAGAGTGAGAGAGAGAGTGTGAGAGAGAGAGTGAGAAAGAGAGGGAGAGAGGGAGAGAGGGGGAGAGAGAGAGAGAGAGAGAGACAGAGAGAGAGAGAGAGAGAGAGAGAGAGAGAGAGAGAGAAAGAGGGACAGAGAGACAGAGAGAGACAGAGAGAGAGGGGGAGAGAGAGAGGGGGAGAGAGAGAGAGAGGGAGAGAGAGAGAAAGAGGGAGAGAGAGGGAGAGAGAGAGAGAGAGAGAGAGAGAGAGAGAGAGAGCAGGAGATTGAGAGACCACTAAGGTCAGAGATTGCACAAACCACCGGTTAGAGAAAAACAACCTGTCAAAACTCAGAAGCTACAGGACAGTGGTCTCAGTCAATCCGCCACAGAGGACAACTGTCCTGTAGCAGCTAAAGCACAGCAGCTGTATCACCAGTTTTCCAGTAAGTTTAGTGTTCCTACTGCAGATATAAGACTCAAAGCATTCTCAAAATGTTTCTCTGATAACTGAGGGCGTGTTCACACATCCCTTTATGATCCAGATCCTGGAGCGTTTGACACCCTGATCCATACTATAAAACGCGTGTGTAACGCTAACGAACCCTGGCTGAGACTAATAGTGGGCCTGTGTGAGTATCCGGGTCCAAGATCCGGAACCAGAGTACCAGGTATATATATATATATATAGTATAGTAGAGCAGTGTGTGTATCCCGGTCCAAGATCCAGAACCAGAGTACCAGGTGTTGTGAAGCGGCAGTGTGTGTATCCCGGTCCAAGATCCAGAACCAGAGTACCAGGTGTTGTGAAGCGGCAGTGTGTGTATCCCGGTCCAAGATCCAGAACCAGAGTACCAGGTGTTGTGACGAGGCAGTGTGGGGAACCAGAGTATCAGGTGTTGTGACGCGGCAGTGTGAGGAACCAGAGTACCAGGTGTTGTGACGAGGCAGTGTGGGGAACCAGAGTATCAGGTGTTGTGACGAGGCAGTGTGAGGAACCAGAGTATCAGGTGTTGTGACGCGGCAGTGTGGGGAACCAGAGTATCAGGTGTTGTGACGCGGCAGTGTGGGGAACCAGAGTACCAGGTGTTGTGACGCGGCAGTGTGAGGAACCAGAGTACCAGGTTACTACAGAGTAAATACAGCTCATTATAGTGATAGTTGTACTGACTTCTACATGAAGCTTGTTCACAGCTGGCACAACAAAACAACGCTCCACGCGAGCTCTAGCCCAGTCCTAACCCCAGTCCTAACCTCTGTCCCAACCCCCTGTCCTAACCCAGTCCTAACCCTGTCCTAACCCCAGTCCTAACCCAGTCCTAACCCCAGTCCTAACCCCAGTCCTAACCCCAATCCCAACCCCCTGTCCCAACTCCTGTCCCAATCCCAGTCCTAACCCCTGTCCTAACCCCCTGTCCTAACCCCAGTCCTAACCCAGTCCTAACCCCAATCCTAACCCCTGTCCCAACCCCTGTCCTAACCCCCTGTCCTAACCCCAGTCCTACCCCAGTCCTAACCCAGTCCTAACCCCAATCCTAACCCCTGTCCCATTCCCCTGTCCTAACCCCAGTCCTAACCCAGTCCTAACCCTGTCCTAACCCCAGACCTTACCCCTGTCCTAACCCCAGTCCTAACCCCAGTCCTACCCCTGTCCTAACCCCAGTCCTAACCCCAGTCCTAACCCCAATCCTATCCCCAATCCTAACCCAGTCCTAACCCAGTCCTAACCCCTGTCCTAATCCCAGTCCTAACCCCTGTCCCCTCCCCTGTCCTAACCCCAGTCCTAACCCAGTCCTAACCCCAGTCCTAACCCCAGACAGACTGGGCTAAACTAATGAAGGGGTGAGCCCCATGTTCAGCTCTAACCCCAGTCCTAACCCCAGTACTAACCCCTGTCCTAACCCCAGTCCTAACCCCAGTCCTAACCCCAGTCCTAAACCCTGTCCTAACCCCAGTCCTAATCCCAGTCCTAACCCCAGTCCTAACCCAGTCCTAAACCCAGTCCTAACCCCGGTCCTAACCCCAGACAGACTGGGCAAAACTAATGAAGGGGTGAGCCCCATGTTCAGCTCTAGCCCAGTCCTAACCCCAGTCCTAACCCCTGTCCTAACCCCAGTCCTAACCCCAGTCCTAACCCAGTCCTAACCCAGTCCTAAACCCAGTCCTAACCCCAGTCCTAACCCCAGACAAACTGGGCTAAACTAATGAAGGGTGAGCCTCATGCAGCCTTCCACAGCCCCAGGGTGAGTAGAAGCGTGACAGGCATGGGTGGTGTGGTTATGCTCCATAAGCTCCAACATTGAACCTTGAACACTGAGCCTCGAGTCAGCCTGCATCCAAAATGACATCCTAATCCCAATGGGCCCTGCTCAAGGGTAGTGCACTATATAGGGAATAGGGTGTCATGTAGGACAATGGGCCCTGGTCGAGGGTAGTGCACTATATAGGGAATAGGGTGTCATGTAGGACAATGGGCCCTGGTCGAGGGTAGTGCACTATATAGGGAATAGGGCCCTGGTCGAGGGTAGTGCACTATATAGGGAATAGGGTGTCATTTATGACAATGGACCCTGGTCGAGGGTAGTGCACTATATAGGGAATAGTGTTCCATTTATGACAATGGGCCCTGGTCGAGGGTAGTGCACTATATAGGGAATAGTGTTCCATTTAAGACAATGGGCCCTGGTCGAGGGTAGTGCACTATATAGGGAATAGGGTGTCATGTAGGACAATGGGCCCTGGTCAAGGGTAGTGCACTATATAGGGAATAGTGTTCCATTTAGGACGCCGCGTCTGACTAATGTGAATCCTGAGGTCCTATCTGACCCCTATGATATCTCCATTTAAACTCTACTCACAGGGTCAGAGGCAGAAGGATGTCAGCTAACATGGAGGGCAAATACATCTCACCATGGTAATATGTCTATTACTCTGTCAGCGTGTGATCTCATACATCTCACCATGGTAATATGTCTATTACTCTGTCAGCGTGTGATCTCATACATCTCACCATGGTAATATGTCTATTACTCTGTCAGCGTGTGATCTCATACATCTCACCATGGTAATATGTCTATTACTCTGTCAGCGTGTGATCTCATACATCTCACCATGGTAATATGTCTATTACTCTGTCAGCGTGTGATCTCATACATCTCACCATGGTAATATGTCTATTACTCTGTCAGCGTGTGATCTCATTCCTCCCTCGTCTCCTTCCTTACCCTCATTCCAAGCAGACTGGAGCAGTAGTGGAACCAGTTGTGTGTGTCTGACGTAGTGACTGTGGAACCCTGTGAGAGGGACGTGGTGATGAGCAGTAGTAGAACAGAAGCAGTGATGATTCAACCACATTTAACAGAGTTCTTTTGTTTGTTTATTATTTATCTCTCTCTCTGTCTCTCTCTCTCTTTCTCTCTTTCTCTCTCTCTTTCTCTCTTTCTCTCTGTCTCTCTGTCACTCTCTCTCTCTCTCTCTCTCTTTCTCTTTCTCTCTGCCTCTCTGTCTTTGTCTCTCTCTCTTTCTCTGTCTCTCTTTCTCTCTTTCTATTTCTCTCTCTCTGTCTCTGTCTTTGTCTCTATATTTCTCTCTCTCTCTCCCTCTGTCTCTCTTTCTCTCTCTCTCTTTCTCTCTCTCTGCCTCTCTCTGTCTTTGTCTCTCTCTCTTTCTCTGTCTCTCTCTCTCTCTCTCTTCTTTCTCTCTCTCTGCCTCTCTCTCCTTTTTCTCTCTCTCACTCTCTCTCTCACTCTCTCTTTCTCTCTTTCTGTATGTCTGAATCTCTCTCTGTCGCTGTGTTCGTCAGTCACTGTACTCAAACAACAAAGTGAGCATCATCCTCCTCGTCCTCCCCCACAACATGTGTTGTTCCGGACCCACTGAGCATCCTTGAACACCTTATGAGTGGTTCTGTGTTTAATGTGTTCATCATAGTGACTGTCCCTCTAGTGGTTCTGTGTTTAATGTGTTCATCATAGTGACTGTCCCTCTAGTGGTTCTGTGTTTAATGTGTTCATCATAGTGACTGTTGGGGTTCTGTGTTTAATGTGTTCATCATAGTGACTGTTGGGGTTCTGTGTTTAATGTGTTCATCATAGTGACTGTTGGGGTTCTGTGTTTAATGTGTTCATCATAGTGACTGTTGGGGTTCTGTGTTTAATGTGTTCATCATAGTGACTGTTGGGGTTCTGTGTTTAATGTGTTCATCATAGTGACTGTTGGGGTTCTGTGTTTAATGTGTTCATCATAGTGACTGTTGGGGTTCTGTGTTTAATGTGTTCATCATAGTGACTCTACATGTATGAATAAATGAACTGCTTTTCCCTCAAAGAGACATTTCAATGCATGTACTTCCACAAATAGAAAATAAATCACATTAGAAACTTGAAAGTGAATGAACATGGACAATGTTACCGTATGTAGAAAACTAGTATTGAAGAGCAGTGAAGCCGTGGTAAAAGTTGCCTTTAAAATACATATTGAAAACATGTTCTGTGTGTTCTGTGTGTTCTGTGTGTTCTGTGTGTTCTGTGTGTTCTGTGTGTTCTGTGTGTTCTGTGTGTTCTGTCAAGCCTTGCCTTGTTATGTGTTTGTCAGATACAGTATGTCTGTCTCCAGCTGGATGGCTGTAATGTGAATCACCATCATCACCTCGGCCAATAGGCTGATCTGGGGTCTAGGATCTGGGCTGGAAGTAATGTGTTGGGAGGTGTGTGTGTGTGTGTGTGTGTGTGTGTGTGTGTGTGTGTGTGTGTGTGTGTGTGTGTGTGTGTGTGTGTGTGTGTGTGTGTGTGTGTGTGTGTGTGTGTGTGTGTGTGTGTGTGTGTGTGTGTGTGTGTGTGTGTGTGTAAGGTACTGTGAGGTGTGAGTATGTCTCACATCAGGGTAATGGGTTCTACTCTATCACTGGGATCTCTCTGTGTTCTCCTGCTCACGGACCTTTTAAAGTCACAGTCCTGAATCTGTGTTTCAGCCCTGAATCTGTGTTTCAGCCCTGAATCTGTGTTTTAGCCCATCCACAGCTTCCGAGTTGGGGATTGGGTTAAAGTAACCATCTGAAATTCATAGACAGAGCTATTGATGCAAGGCCCAAGTGATTGACATTTCAACATATTTTAAATTAAATTAAATCAACTATTAAAGAGCAGGAAGAAAATCCAAGATTGTAACTTTAACAGCTGCCTTGACCTGAACCCCCTTCCCTTCACAGAGCAGAGGTAGACACTAAATATCCCCCTTCACAGAGCAGAGGTAGACACTAAATATCCCCCTTCACAGAGCAGAGGTAGACACTAAATATCCCCCTTCACAGAGCAGAGGTAGACACTAAATATCCCCCTTCACAGAGCAGAGGTAGACACTAAATATCCCCCTTCACAGAGCAGAGGTAGACACTAAATATCCCCTTCACAGAGCAGAGGTAGACACTAAATATCCCCCTTCACAGAGCAGAGGTAGACACTAAATATCCCCCTTCACAGAGCAGAGGTAGACACTAAATATCCCCCTTCACAGAGCAGAGGTAGACACTAAATATCCCCTTCACAGAGCAGAGGTAGACACTAAATATCCCCCTTCACAGAGCAGAGGTAGACACTAAATATCCCCCTTCACAGAGCAGAGGTAGACACTAAATATCCCCCTTCACAGAGCAGAGGTAGACACTAAATATCCCCCTTCACAGAGCAGAGGTAGACACTAAATATCCCCCTTCACAGAGCAGAGGTAGACACTAAATATCCCCCTTCACAGAGCAGAGGTAGACACTAAATATCCCCCCCCTTCACAGAGCAGAGGTAGACACTAAATATCCCCCTTCACAGAGCAGAGGTAGACACTAAATATCCCCCTTCACAGAGCAGAGGTAGACACTAAATATCCCCCTTCACAGAGCAGAGGTAGACACTCAACACCCCCCTTCACAGAGCAAAGGTAGGCCCTCAACACTAACGCAACAAAACATCCCACTTCACAGAACAGAGGTAGGCCCTCAACACGAAACACCCCCCTTGACAGAGCAGAGGTAGGCCCTCAACACTAACGCAACAAAACATCCCACTTCACAGAACAGAGGTAGGCCCTCAACACGAAACACCCCCTTCACAGACCAGAGGAAGGCCCTCAACACTAAACCCCCACCCCTTCACAGACCAGAGGAAGGCCCTCAACACTAAACCCCCACCCCTTCACAGACCAGAGGAAGGCCCTCAACACTAAACACCCCCTCACAGAGCAGAGGTAAGCCCTCAACACTAAACATCCCCTTCACAGAGCAGAGGTAAGCCCTCAACACGAAACACCCCCTTCACAGACCAGAGGAAGGCCCTCAACACTAAACCCCCTTCACAGACCAGAGGTAGGCCCTCAACACTAAACCCCCTTCACAGACCAGAGGTAGGCCCTCAACACTAAACACCCCCTTTCACAGAGCAGAGGTAAGCCCCCAACACTAAACATCCCCCTCACAGAGCAGAGGTAGGCCCTCAACACTAAACACCCCCTTGACAGAACAGAGGTAGGCCCTCAACACTAAACATCCCCCTCACAGAACAGAGGTAGGCCCTCAACACTAAACACCCCCTTGACAGAACAGAGGTAGGCCCTCAACACTAAACATCCCCTCACAGAGCAGAGGTAAGCCCTCAACACGAAACACCCCCTTCACAGACCTGAGGAAGGCCCTCAACACTAAACCCCCCTTCACAGACCAGAGGTAGGCCCTCAACACTAAACCCCCCTTCACAGACCAGAGGTAGGCCCTCAACACTAAACACCCCCTTTCACAGAGCAGAGGTAAGCCCCCAACACTAAACATCCCCCTCACAGAGCAGAGGTAGGCCCTCAACACTAAACACCCCCTTGACAGAACAGAGGTAGGCCCTCAACACTAAACATCCCCTCACAGAACAGAGGTAGGCCCTCAACACTAAACACCCCCCTTGACAGAACAGAGGTAGGCCCTCAACACTAAACATCCCCCTCACAGAGCAGAGGTAAGCCCTCAACACTAAACATCCCCCTCACAGAGCAGAGGTAAGCCCTCAACACTAAACATCCCCCTCACAGAGCAGAGGTAAGCCCTCAACACGAAACACCCATCCCTTCACAGAACAGAGGTAGGCCCTCAACACCTAACCATGAATCATCCTCCTTCAAATAAACCCCTCCCTTTACGTGTTGTTTACCCTCCCTCTATCCGTCCCCTGATAGGCTCGTTTTAGACATTACTGCTCCTGATTGGATTAAATATAAAATGTGTTGGTAAAGGCTTGGGACACATCCCTAATGGCACCCTATTCCCTATATAGTGCACTACTACTACAAGACCCTGGTCAAAAGTAGTGTACTGTATAGGGAATAGGGCACCATTTGGGACACACAGTTAGCTTAGATGGAGGAGCGGAGTGCCGCGGGCTGCCAGGGACGTTACTGCTGTTTACAGGTGTTGTTGTTGTCCTCCCCCCACTGTTGATTTGACTGTTCATGTTGTGACTGTTAATGAGCTACTTAAACCATATTTAGATGTATTATTTTACACTAATGACTTGGCTTGTTAGGTGCTGTTTTATGTCGTTGGTGTGAAGTTTTGACCCCTAGAACAACAACGTGGTACGTTCCAACCCACAGGAATGTACCATGTACAGCTCTGCCCAGGAGAGGGTTTCAGGAGTCCTGTTTTTCCCTGAATGTTGATATTGATGGGTTCCTGGTGGTAAGACCTGACCTAAGGTGTTAAAGTAGGAGGACTGACTGTCTGACTGGCTGACTGGCTGGCTGACTGACTGACTGACTGTCTGACTGTCTGACTGTCTGACTGTCTGGCTGACTGGCTGACTGGCTGACTGGCTGGCTGGCTGACTGGCTGGCTGTCTGACTGTCTGACTGTCTGACTGGCTGACTGGCTGAATGACTGGCTGTCTGACTGACTGTCTCCCTAAGTTTGTTCTATTCACTGCTTTAGCACACTCTGCCAACCCGGATGTTCTAGCTGTGTCTGAATCCTGGCTTAGGAAGACCACCAAAAATTCTGACATTTTAATTCCAAACTACAACATTTTCAGACAAGATAGAACTGCCAAAGGGGGCGGTGTTGCAATCTACTGCAAAGATAGCCTGCAGAGTTCTGTCCTACTATCCAGGTCTGTACCCAAACAATTTGAACTTCTACTTTTAAAAATCCACCTCTCTAAAAACAAGTCTCTCACCGTTGCCGCCTGCTATAGACCACCCTCTGCCCCCAGCTGTGCTCTGGACACCATATGTGAACTGATTGCCCCCCATCTATCTTCAGAGTTCGTGCTGCTAGGCGACCTAAACTGGAACATGCTTAACACCCCAGCCATCCTACAATCTAAACTTGATGCCCTCAATCTCACACAAATGATCAATGAACCTACCAGGTACCTCCCCAAAGCCTTAAACTCGGGCATCCTCATAGATATCATCCTAACCAACTTGCCCTCTAAATACACCTCTGCTGTCTTCAACCAAGATCTCAGCGATCACTGCCTCATTGCCTGCATCCGTAATGGGTCAGCGGTCAAACGACCTCCACTCATCACTGTAAAACGCTCCCTGAAACACTTCAGCGAGCAGGCCTTTCTAATCGACCTGGCCGGGGTATCCTGGAAGGATATTGATCTCATCCCGTCAGTAGAGGATGCCTGGATATTTTTTTTAAATGCCTTCCTAACCATCTTAAATAAACATGCCCCATTCAAGAAATTTAGAACCAGGAACACTAACTCAAAAAGTTCTGGGACACTGTAAAGTCCATGGAGAATAAGAACACCTCGTTCCAGCTGCCCACTGCACTGAAGATAGGAAACACTGTCACCACTGATAAATCCACCATAATTGAGAATTTCAATAAGCATTTTTCTACGGCTGGCCATGCTTTCCACCTGGCTACTCCTACCCCGGTCAACAGCACTGCACCCCCAACAGCAACTCGCCCAAGCCTTCCCCATTTCTCCTTCTCCCAAATCTGTTCAGCTGATGTTCTGAAAGAGCTGCAAAATCTGGACCCCTACAAATCAGCCGGGCTAGACAATCTGGACCCTTTCTTTCTAAAATTATCTGCCGAAATTGTTGCCACCCCTATTACTAGCCTGTTCAACCTCTCTTTCGTGTCGTTTGAGATTCCCAAAGATTGGAAAGCAGCTGCGGTCATCCCCCTCTTCAAAGGGGGGGACACTCTTGACCCAAACTGCTACAGACCTATATCTATCCTACCATGCCTTTCTAAGGTCTTCGAAAGCCAAGTCAACAAACAGATTACCGACCATTTCGAATCTCACCATACCTTCTCTGCTATGCAATCTGGTTTCAGAGCTGGTCATGGGTGCACCTCAGCCACGCTCAAGGTCCTAAACGATATCTTAACCGCCATCGATAAGAAACATTACTGTGCAGCCGTATTCATTGATCTGGCCAAGGCTTTCGACTCTGTCAATCACCACATCCTCATCGGCAGACTCGACAGCCTTGGTTTGTCAAATGATTAGCCTCGCCTGGTTCACCAACTACTTCTCTGATAGAGTTCAGTGTGTCAAATCGGAGGGTGTCCGGACTGCTGGCAGTCTCTATGGGGGTGCCACAGGGTTCAATTCTTGGACCGACTCTCTTCTCTGTATACATCAATGAGGTCGCTCTTGCTGCTGGTGAGTCTCTGATCCACCTCTACGCAGACGACACCATTCTGTATACTTCTGGCCCTTCTTTGGACACTGTGTTAACAACCCTCCAGGCAAGCTTCAATGCCATACAACTCTCCTTCCGTGGCCTCCAATTGCTCTTAAATACAAGTAAAACTAAATGCATGCTCTTCAACCGATCGCCACCTGCACCTACCCGCCTGTCCAACATCACTACTCTGGACGGCTCTGACTTAGAATACGTGGACAACTACAAATACTTAGGTGTCTGGTTAGACTGTAAACTCTCCTTCCAGACCCATATCAAACATCTCCAATCCAAAGTTAAATCTAGAATTGGCTTCCTATTTCGCAACAAAGCATCCTTCACTCATGCTGCCAAACATACCCTTGTAAAACTGACCATCCTACCAATCCTCGACTTTGGCGATGTCATTTACAAAATAGCCTCCAATACCCTACTCAACAAATTGGATGCAGTCTATCACAGTGCAATCCGTTTTGTCACCAAAGCCCCATATACTACCCACCATTGCGACCTGTACGCTCTCGTTGGCTGGCCCTCGCTTCATACTCGTCGCCAAACCCACTGGCTCCATGTCATCTACAAGACCC